>NC_081184.1:138350155-138463808 GCF_029867415.1 Vicia villosa | reverse complement strand
TTTCATTTTTTCTGTTTTGAATACGCGAGCATCCCAATGATATTTTGAATGAACATATGCATTTGAATATGATTGATGTTTACCAGGAAAAACAGGAATAGCATTCCGGACATGTCCCAATTATTTGGACATTATCCTAAACCAGCATCAGAAGGAAGTTTCCCCAATGGAGACACATTCCTCAACAAATCCCTCAAAAAGATTTTTCTTTCGAAAGAAGTCTTATTCCCCAGCAGGGTTGTTCCAGATTACTGTCTTCAGAAGGTGTGATCTCCGCACCCAAACTTGGTCAGATAGTGCATCGGAGGATTATGCATCTTCCTCATTCCCACTCCAAAGGGCGTCACAGTCCGAACTCTCAAAACTACTGTTCATCCCCGAGCAGTAATCAAAGATCCTTCAATAGAACATCCTGGTTCTCAAAGAATTTCCCCAACCCAGGGTACTCAAGCGAGACAGAAGATCATCAACAACCACGATGCCTTCACTTCCAAATGGCTAGCAGGGATTTATTTTCCCAATCACAATGCCTTCATTTCTTGACGACTAAGCTGGGATTTATTTTCCCAATCAGGAGCTTGACACGCTCTAAGCTGCATAAACCATGCATCACATTCACACTCATATTCACATTCACAATCATGCATCATACGCATATTCATACACAACATAACTTGCATATTTCTCCTCTAGCTCGAGGATCTCATATCATACATGCATCATAGACATCGCATATTATTAACTTGATTTTTCAGGTAGACAGATGTCTTCAGCAAAGATGTTCTCACTCACATGCAGTGTTCATCCTGAATCTTATTCAGACAAGCAGTCCTTTCAGATACAATCAAACCAAAGATTCACTCTGAAGAACTCTCATTCTCAACTCATTTATCATCTAACATTGCTAGTCTAAGGCGATACCTCAGACGGTTCCAGAACGATCTAGCATTTCAGATCTAAGGCGATACCTCAGACGGTTCCAGAACGATCTAGCATTTCAGATCTAAGGCGATACCTCCGACGGTTCCAGAACGATCTAGCATTTCAGATCTAAGGCGAAACCTCAGACGGTTCCAGGACGATCTAACATTGCAGATCTAAAGTGATACCTCAAACGGTTCCACAATGATCAACTTTCAAATCCTTCATCAAGATATAATCAACAGATTCATTCTGATGAACAAACCATCAACACATTGTCCAGGTGGCATCCGAAAGCCCATCTCAGGTAATGTTTCAATCTGCCAACAACATTTCACAGACAACATTCAAATGTAACTTCCAACATCTCTGCTGATCAAGGTAAGTGCAAATTTTCAGGGCATCTATTTATTCAATCATCTTCTACCCTCAGATTTCAGACAATCTCTTCAGGTTTAAGAAGATTGAATAGGGGCAACTGTTATACCCCAAAATTTGCCCACTTCTTTTTTCAGGAAAGTTTCAATATGAAAATTAAGAGTCTCATATAAACATGGATTTTTTCAAAATATCCTGACATATGAAGAACTTGGTTTTCAGAATTTTTCTTACACAGTAACTTGGCTTACAGTGGAATTTATTCTTACGCAAACGCCAAATACTGTTCCTTACTTCACAAATACTATTTATTTATTTTACAGATAAATAGTACTAACACAATCATGCAGAGTTAACTCTTTTTGCAGGCGCAGAAGCAGGAAACTCACACTATACTGGTAACAATTGTTTTTGGTTTCCCACTAACTTTTGTACTATATTCCATTATTTTCAAAATCTTTTCAAATCTCTTTTTCAAAAATCAAATCTTAACTTGTGTGTTTTCTGCCAGTCAAATATTTCTATTTCTGTGCAGTAAACAATTTTCAGGTTATTATCGGTAATTTTGCCCGCATACCGTAAATATCAGTTATTTATTATGTTTCTGTTTCTAACAAGTCATGTAAATAAATTTTCATGCTTCACACAAAACAAAGACAAAAATAACAACAAAAAAGAAAAGAAAATTAACTTTGACAGTTGACTTTTTCACTTTAACTGCTGCTTCAGTACACGAACAGTCAGTTGACAGACAAACTGCAGACAGTACAACTCTCAGTGTTTTGTACAATCAATCAAATCAATCATTCACAATTCAAATTTTCAAAGATTTTTGTGTTAGAAGTCTTCTGAATATCACACGATTAGCAGAAACTCAGCACTGCACAAAAATCAGGTACGCTTAACTGCCTCCTATACAGACAGTCCCTAATCAGGGTTTTTCTTGTTTTAACAGGAGCAACAAGTTTTGAGAGCTCAAATGGATTTCATATACATCCATACATCTCAAAGTACCATCATACAAATTTTCAAACTTCAATTCACTCAGACGCACCGTCAGCAGCTCAAACAGTCAACAGACGACCCGTTTGACCAAAAAAGTCAACTGACAGTCAAAAATGAAATTTTTTGTCAAAGTCCATATTTTGTCAAAGGATTCAACATTTGATCATTGGATGATCACAATTCATCAAGGAAAGATCAAAAATCAACAAAACCCTAAGATTCAAAATTAGGGTTTTTGCCTGAAAAGTCAACTCAACTTTGACTGATCATAACTCTCTCATCCTTCATCCAAAAAATGTCAACCAAAGCTCATTTTGAAGGAAATTCAATTATCTTTCAAATGCAATTGATCCCATGGTCATAGCATTCACCATTTGAAAAATATGGCCAAAGACATTACAGGTCATTTTCAAAGTCAACAAAAAGACACTTTTTTCAAAAGGACACACAAGGAGAACCAAATATCATTTTGACATGAGACCAAAGACATTGGTTAGAGGACTCTTTGAGGTTTCCAAAAAGTGCAAGATCTCCTTCATATGACAAAAATTGAAGGATTCACACCTTGTTGAAGTTGGCTAAATTTTGGGAAAATGCATGAAATCAACATTGCTCAAAAATGTTTTTTTTCCAAAAGATGCCAAGTTTTTATGGTCCAAACATCTTTGCCATGATATTATGGGCCTCCCACGACCAAGACAAAGCCCACATCTATATTATCCATTTTTGACATAATTTTATCTTATTTTAAGATTAAAATTAAAGGAAAATTGCATGGATAATTGGTGGCTTGATCTCCAAGCATGACTCACCTCCAAAGTATTCAATTTTCTGCAGAAGATTGATGCCCAAGGCAAGAGCATTGAATGTAGTCAAGGCTTGGTCAAAAATTCAAAGTTTTTTATTATTAAAGAACCAAAACTTTCAACAAAGGCAACCAAGTTTCTTGCTTCACTTCCAAGCAGCCTATGGGCTATAAAAGGAGCAGCATACCTCCACAACAAAGGGACACACGAAGAGATAGCAAGAGAATAGCCACAAACCTCTCAAAATTCTCAAAAAATCTCCATACTTTGTAATTTTCAAAATCAATTTTCCAATCAATATTAATACAAACCAAGCATTCTAATCATCTTCTCAAAGATAATAGAGTAAGATTGAACTTTAAACACAGGCCCATGAGAGTCGTATAAAGCATATAATACTCTTCATGTACATATGAATTTTATTTTCGTTTTTGTATATGCAACTGATTTCAATGCTAACCAACCATCCTATCATGCTCATAAGGTCCTATGCAAATGATCTGGGCCTTAACATGCCAACTCCCACGTGAGGATAGCCATATGCCATTAACATAAGCTTATGAGTGTTCATACTTTAACATCTTCGAACCTATAGCTACGAGCCTCAAATCACGAAACTAATGACATATTTGGATTCAGGGCATCATGTTTAGTGGATCTGGGTTGCTTTCATGTGTTGCTAACGTGTGTTCTTGCAGGTTTGGGAAGCTACCAAAAATAACGTTTTCTTATTGTAAAATAGAGGGGGTTAAAAACCCCCGCTATCTGTCTGAAAAAGTGCATGGGACGGAGGTTGAAGACGACCACGCGTCCGAGCGTGGTTCGTCAGTCAACTTTTCAACCTTCTCTCCTCTGTTTCCATTGGTCCATGCAGGCGAGGGTGGGGACCAGTCTGACTTTGGTCTCCCACTAATCCCATACCTTGCTTTAATCATGTGCTTCATGTGACCTCAGATCTGAACCCTTGGATCAATTCAATCTCCAATCCAACGCCTCACACACGCAGCTACACCATGCTCCCTCAGTCAACTTCCACACTGAATAAGTATCCTTTTTTTATTTTCTATTTTATTTTAATTTCTTTGATAAATTAATTAAAAATAGTTTAAAACTTCCAAAAATTCCACAAAAAATATTTTAAACTTCTAAAATAATATATTATTTTATGAAACAAAAATATTTTATTTTTCTTCAAAATTTCAATATTTTTCATAATTAATTAGTATGTATTTGTATATTTGCTTATTAATTATTTTAATTAGTCAAAAAATCATAAAAAAAAATTTGTTCTTTGTGTTAAATATTGTTTATATATCATAAACTAATTTTGTACATATTTAGGATAATTTTCTCTTTAAGTTTTAATTATTTGTGTAATTATTTGCATAATTATGTTTTGATTAACTTAAAATATCCAAAAACAAATTTCAAAAATTCCAAAAAAATTAGTTTTGTTCTAAAATCAATTAACAAACATTTTGTACATATTTTTAAACTTATTTGCTAGGTTTAATCATATTTCCATCTTTTCTTTATTTTAAATTAATTAATAATGCATTAATAATATTTAAAATAAATCACAAAAATACAAAAATATGCCTTTTATTTCTTGCAATTTAAAATTCCTAGATAAATGTATAGGATGTCAAATTCATGTAAATAGGCTAGTTTACATTTCCCGCACAATCGATGTAATAGCGTAGATTTACTTTCTGCACTTTACATTTCCGCATTTTAATTTCCAGCACCCATATAAACTGCGTGTATGTCAAAGATAAAACTGAACCGTCAGATCACTAACTTCAAAGATAAATATCTGAATTCAATCACAATCACATTTGCACCTCCTAGGGTAACCCCTTTTCACTCTTTTCAAAAATCAAAGTTACATTTCTACTGTTTCGAGTACAAAATCGAACCTTTTGTTTATATCCGACGAATGGATAGATTTTTAAAGGGAACAAGGATAAAGACCTCCTAACTCAGGGTAGACCTCCTAGTTTGCTTGCTCAAAATCAAAACAAACAAAATTCTCATACACTGTTGTTTTTTAAAACGAATTTTCCAAAAGACAATATTTTGTATACATCCAAACACGGATCATTACAAAATTAACGATCTTTTCAAAACATCTTTCGAAAGATAAACAAGCATTTGTATATATCCGCACAAGGATCATTACAAATTCTATTTGCAAAGGTATTTCAAAAACACAGGTAAAGCATTCCGAATCAATTGAAAAGTAAAGCAAATGAGCTAAGTAAACTAAAGAGCCCATGGATAACCATGGATACAAAGGGTGCTAACACCTTCCCTTTGTATAACCTACCCCCTTACCCAGAATCTCTCAAAGGTCTTTTTTCTGTTTCTTTTATAAACCTTTCCTTCATTGGATAAAATAAAAGGTCGGTGGCGACTCTGTAAACTTTTTCAAAAGTGACGCGAAAGCGTCCGATCGACAAAAAAGAGTCAGTTCACGTATCCCACCCACGGAGGGGTATGGCCCGAAAGGACGGTCCACACATCCAAACACGGATTATTACAAAGTTAACGTTCTTTTCAAAAACATCTTTCGAAAGATAAACAAGCATTTTGTATACATCCGCACAAGGATCATTACAAAATTCAATTTACAAAGGTATTTGAAACCACATATGAGCAATTTCAGAGCAATTGAAAAGTGATCGAAAAACAAGTGAGCTAAGCAAACTTAAGAGCCCATGGATAACCATGGATACAAAGGGTGCTAACACCTTCCCTTTGTATAACCTACCCCCTTACCCAGAATTTCTTAAAGGTCTTTTTTCTGTTTCTTTTATAAACCTTTCCTTAATTGGATAAAATAAAAGGTCGGTGGCGACTCTGTGAATTTTCAAAATGCGAAAGCATTAAGCGATAAAAAAGAGTCAGTTCACGTATCTCTACAGAACAGAGGTATGGCCCGGAATTAAAAAACGGAGGTCCACAAGGTGTCCCATTGGTTGAGAGATGTTTCTCTTATAGGGTCTCCGCTTGATCAGGAGCCTGACTTGTTTGCCTCACCTTGTGTAAGGATGATGGAGAATGGCCAGAAGACTAGGTTCCGGCTCGATGTCTGGGTGAGGACTATTTTTCCGTTTGTTTCTTTTGAGAGACCTTTTATTATCTTAGAGCAGAAGTATCATGTTGTGGGTTTCTTGGGTGTTTGAGAAGGGGGTGTTTGGGTTTGCAGTCTTAGATGGAGGCCTCAATTTTGTTTTTTGGATGACAAGATATCCGAAATAATGTATGGTACAATGTATATCACAAGGTAATTACATAAATGACAAAATAAAAGCAAAATATAAATAACATAAGAATTGGTAACCCAATTCGGTGCAAAATCACCTCTGTTCGAAGGCGTTAACCAAATGAAAGAAAATTCAATCTTATTAGTCAAAAGTAAAATATCGGTCTTAGTTGAACCCTCATTGTTCAATGCCTCTTTTCCTAAGACTACTCGAGAATTTCTATTCAGGACTCTCTATAGAAAGAACTCCACCCCTAATAGTCAAAAGTGAAATTGATCTTATGTGAAATCACTTCACCCAATTCAACTTTCCTAATACTACCCGTGAAGATTCGGACAAAATCCCCCTAAATATGAGACACCTCTCACTTTCCCTCAAACACTCTCCCAAGTGTTTGGACAATTAGAAAAGTATAAGAACGATGAAACGTAGTTACAACTCAAATGCTCATTTCCTTAGCATAGGAATAAGACACAATATTAAAGTATTACAAATCAACTACAAGACTCAAATAAAAATCCTCTATAGAGTAGATATTTTCTCTAAAGTTCTAAGTCTTCACAAAGAAGATTGTCACCTTATATATAACAGAAGTCCATCTCTAAATCCTTGTAGGGGTTTGTCATGATTTCGACTGAAATATCTAAAAAGGACATGAGATCAATCTTCAATAATGATGATTTTTAATCTTTATGGATCACCTTGAATAAAAATAAATCTCTTGAATATAACATCTTCAATCTTGCTGCATTTGATTCAAATCATATCTCCCAAAAACTCATATACTCTATCAAATATTTATTATGAAGAATTAGATCCTTAATTGATACAAATCTTGAACAAAATAGAACACCAAAAGTTATCTTGATAAAAATAGATATTTTCCAAATCCAAACACATGCTAAGAAATTATATCTCTGATAAAACAGAAAAGAAAACAAATCTTGAAAGAAAGATATATACTTCAATTTATCTTGTGTTGCAAGCAAATAGACTATGGCAGAGAATGGTGTGCTTGAGAATGATAACCGGATCAGGCCCATAATTAATGGCCCATTCGGGTCCCTTAATGAAGATAGAAAAAAGGCTAACCCTAGAAATCTTCTCAAACGACCATTGCACATTAAACCTATTCAATTCAATTAATACTTGAATTTCCCCCCAAAATAATTAAAAGAAAAGAAAACCATATCTCTCCTCTCAAAACCGACCGTCCCTTTCTCTATTCACTCTCACCCGACTTCCTTCATTCTTCTCACCATTTTCTCTCTGTAAACTCTCATTTCTCTACCTCAGTCATGAATGGCCTTCAATTCCTTCTTAATTTTTCTTGCATTTTATAAGACAAACCAAACAAAAAATCCTACAAACATTAAGAATCACATCTCCTACCCTTATCTCCACAAACCCTAAGGGTGTATTTGGTTAGAGGTAAATGGAGGGGAGGGGATATTTATAATGAAATGTGTTTGGTTAATTTTTTAGGATGGAAGAGGAGGGGAGGGGAGGGGAGCAATGGTTAGGTTGAATGAGTATTGTTTTCCCGTGCATGTGAAGGTATCAATGAGTGGTTTATGCGTAGTATGGTTTTTTACTTATGAGTTATTTTGAGGGTTAGTTGAGGCTGATGTTGTGAGGTTGTTTGAAGGTGAAGGTTAAGTGTTTCGGGATAGATTTTGTGAAGTATAGTTTGAGAGTTTGAGTGATTATTTGAGCCAAGTTTTTAAGGTGAGGATTGTTGGTCTAATGAGAGAGTGAAGGGGTCCTTAAATAGGTGAATGAGGGATGGAATTGGGAGGGTATATTGGAGGTTTCCTGGGTACGGGGCTGACGAGTCCCATTTGATAGAGATGCCATACATGCCTATGTAGAAGATTTTGGCAAGTGTGGATTCAACAAAGAAACATGCCCTTGGTTTCCTTGGATTGATTATATTATGCAAACACTATGGTGTAAATTTTTTGGATAACCATCATATATGTCTAAGCTTGATGATAATTTTATTGCACGACATTGTACATGTCGTAGAGAAAGGATGTCTCCTTCACCACCGGGGACCCCCTTTTGTACCTATCGAGCCTCAACAAGAAGAAAATAACTTTGATAGCATGGATCCTGCTATGAGAGCTCGTTTCTCATATGATTCAGATGTCATTGAGGCATACTATAAAGGTACGTTATCTATTAATGATTCACTTAACGTGTTACAATTGAGAATGCAAGAACCACATATTACATTTGAGCCAATACTTACTCAAGACGAGTTCATCAACTACCTACAATGGCCTACTAATAGGCCATTCTACTATGAATAAGGAAGTGGTGATGCAAGTGGGAATTGAGCAGCAGGTGTGCAGGCCTAAGCAGACGATGATGAACAAGAAGAAGAAGAATGTGATCAAAGAGAAGATAATGAATAAACAATCGGTGAGATTGTTTAACAGTTTCTGCATCAGCAACATCATTGTGAAGTTTTAACTGTTTTATCATTTTCATTTAAGTAGTTATTGAACAATTTCTATTGATTTATGTTGTTTTTTTATGTAGTAGAAGTACTAACAATGTCCCTACACAATGGACACACCTAAGTTTCCAACCTATTCTGACTACTTTTATGACTATTGCTTGATGTGCACATGACAAGGAAATTGAACAAAAAATAGGTACATGTGTTGTAGCAGAGGGCTCACTACATAGTACGCTTAGCGCCCTTTCTTGCAAAAATTTGGGTAAGCGAGAAGCTTGGGGCTAGGCGAGGTCATCCATATTCCACTCATTATGTTGTTGCCCGAGGACATGAAAATGTTTTTTGCAAGGGGTGGAATGCAGAGATGATCAAAACTAATAAGTGATACATGTTTAAATTTAAATTGTTTTCATGATTAAATGTAAATTTATGATTTTTTGTATATAAAAAGTACTGCCAAGAAAGTTTGGCTGACTATCTGTGAAATATAACATGATTATAAGCTCCTTACTTTATTCAAAATTTTATTTTTCTACTATCTAGTGAAAACATGTTGACATAAGTCACAGATCATAAGCCTACCCAAGTGAGATGTGAGCAACCTTATGTTTTTATATAAATAATGAGAGTAGACGTGCATACTAACTGTGTAAATTTTGCATAAGTCTTTCTATTACATGATATGTTTGAAAGTCATGGATATGATCAAGGAATTGTTTGTTAATGAGTGAAAAACTTCTTGACCTAAAATGCCTACCTTATTAGGATGAGAATCCTTTGACAAACCCATTTGAATCTTTAATGGAAAATATTTGTTCTTTTCAAATATTACAATCTATAGCCAATTTTTTTTTTTAAAAAATGTTTGCCACCTTATCTTAAGGAAAGGAGAACACCTAAAATCATGGATATTTCAAAAACAAAAGTTGGGGAGAAAAAGAAAAATGATATATTTTGAAAAAGAAAAATTCAAGTAGTACTGGTGTGATGAAAGAAAAATAAAATGACATAAAACAATTTAAAAAAAAAGAAGAAAATTCAAGCATACAAAAATAAAAAGCTCTAAAAAAATGATTGTAAGAAAGTGGAGTAAAAGAAAGAGATTTTTTTTTTTTTTTGAAAGAAAGACCTTATTCTCTCTTGTCTTTATGATTTTGAATTCAAAGGAAAACAATTTTTTATATAGGTCCAACCACATTACAACCAATAGAAAGACCTTAGTGATCCATGAGTAATGATATATATGGTGACACTGTTTAGATGAAATGCATAATGTTTCTATAATTCATACATTGTTTTTTTGTTTTTTTGAAGATACTAACCATTGAGAGATACTGAGTGAGATCATGATTCTGATTCTGATGAATTATTTATTTAGACATGTTTTAAAAATATTACTTTGGTCAGCGAATGATTCATCTTTATGCTATGATTTGTGGATAGTCATGATATTGATTATGAACTTACATTTTAAAGAATACCACTAGTAAGAGACATGTACTCTCGCATGAGTTATTTAATCATGTTATTGTGTAAATAACTAAAAAAATATGTAGTAATTTAAAATTTTCAAATAATAATCATGAAATAAAAAAATAGATATAAATGTCGTAACACTTAGATAGTATCAAATACAAATGTAAAATTTTAGATATAAATGCAAATTTCGAAATGATTTACTTTTTTAAAAATGAACAGTAGTCATATAGATTTAATTATATTAAATAATCATACACAAAGAAGAAAAAATAAAATTGTGAGATGGAGAAAAAAATTAATATTTAAAAATAAAGATTTTGTCTCTTAAATTAAAATAATAATTGATTAAACTAAAATAAATATTGTCTTGTTAGTGACCTGTGAGATAAATATATTTTTAATGTTATTAAAAATAAAAAATACGTTATACTATCATGCAATTAATATGATATAAAATTATTTAAATACAAATAAATTTAAAATGAATTACTTAATTATTAAATAATTATACAAAGAAAACAATTGACCCATGAGACGGAAAGAGAATAAAAAGAATTTCAACATTTGAAAAAATAAATAAAATATGTATTCTATTGATAGTGACCCGTAGAATACAGCCTAATAACATATAGATTTATTTAATACTGTATAAAATATATTTAAAAACATATAAATTAAAATGAATGATTTAATTATAAATGAATAATAATCATAAAAATTCAACTATGTTCAATAACCATATAAAAAACCCGTGAGTTGGGAAAAAATGAAATCTACATTTGTATTTGTTAAATTTCATTTTTTTTAGATATAAATGCAAAAGTAGAAAAAGTGCACCAATGAGATACCAACAATAGGCCGTGGTTGTTGAAAAGTAGAAAAAGTGGCATGTTATATTGTTAGTTACATAATTGCCCTTTTTTGTTTGTAAATGATTTTAGAGTGAAGGATAATTTAGTCTGTTTGGTCAATCTAATAGTAATAGTAAGATAGTAGATGCCATAAAAACAAATTTCAAAATTCTTCATTAGAGTTGGTGAACTCTTTAGTTAAACAGACATTCAAAATATTTTTGAACCATTTGATTGATTTTTATTTTAGGACAAACAAAAAATATGTTGGAGAGAGTTGATAAGTGCCAAACTTGCTTAAACACGTAGGCATTTATTAACTTATTTTTATAAGCAATCAATATAAAACCCTGAATTTTTCTAAGAAAAACGATAGAACACCTGTTTAGACTTTTCTAGTATGTATTAACTAAAAACAGGTAAAATGGACTGGAAAACTACGACTCAACACACAAAGACCAATCCAGAGAAAAACCCTCAAAATTAATGATTACTAAGCAAGGACATAGGCGTGCTAGGCGAGCTCTGGAGGCTAGATGACACTTCTAGGTTCAGTTACTTTATGGTGAAGAAAAGGTTTGTGCGCTAAGCACAGAGACCGTGTGCTTAGAGAGGTAAGGCGATTAGGGCCACTTGTCAGACAACTAGTATTTCTTAATCCAGAAGAAAGCAAACTTGCTAGACTCAAAGGTGGTGCGCCTAGCGAGGACCCTAAATCCACTTCAGTTTAAATGGGGTTCTAGTGGAGTGAGGTAGTACAAAATTGTAGTAGGATCACCTTGGACTACAATAGAATAATAAGAGAGAGTTCTTGAAGGCGAAAGCGCTACTCAATTGACAGGGCAAATGAACTTTCAAGACCAACTTAGCAGATTATCAGTATAACTACGATGAGTAAGCATAGCTAAAAATCTCTTTTTTAGGGGTCAGGTGTAGTCATTATATTCATGTATTAAATATGCTGTGACATTTTATGTAAGTCTACTTAGGATTTAATATTCATTACTCTTTAATCTTAATGTCCATTTTAGATTTGCTATCTAAAACTTGTTTTCATGGTATGACTTGACATTAAAAATGTGCTTGTCATTATTAGATCCAAGATAATCATATATTGGATGCTAATGGCTAAACATCAGGTTAGGTTCAATTTATGCCCATACTATAGTGGAATCGGTGTGGAGTCTTGTTGCTTTATAACTGATGGAACATAATGCTTTGTGTTTGTTAATATACAAAGATATCGGCTATTAGGTAATGCACTGATCTCACGATATTGAGACCAAAAGAAGATACAAATGCGAGCAACATGTGATAATATTAATAGCTGAGTTGAGGAACATATTACTGACCTAAGGTTATGCATGATAAACACGTAATGAATGAATCTACCCCTAACAAGTTCTCTTATTGTTAAATTGACAACATAGTTTTTGTGTACAAAAATTGATTCAATCAATTAAGATAATGTGCAACTCATACGAACGCACATGAAGATGATTAATTTTATATATGTGAACGTACTGACATATAACTAATTTTATATATGTGTGTAAAGTGTACTAGACTATATACTCATATATGAACGCACTGATAGATAATTAATTTTATATATGTGTGTAAAGTGTACTAGGTTATATACTCATATATTTTTTAACTAATTTATATGAATATCCTGATAACTACTGCAACTTAATAAAATAAAATAATATTTATACGAATAATCATCATTAAAAGTTTTTTTCTCTTAATTCGTATATAATTTTATATATATGTTATAAAACTAACTAAAACTATATAGAGATCAAAGAGAAGTAGAGAAGAAAGAGAGCAATATTATCTTATCTTATTCCAAGTGTGCTTTACATTGTAATATGGGTCTCTATTTATAGGACTCAAGGGAGATAGAAAATCATACATATTAAACACATATTAAGTATGGAATAGGAAGATGAAGAACTAAGAGATGGATGGACATCCACTAACATAAATATTCATAACACTCCCCCTTGGATGTCCATTGAGGATATGCCTCGTTAAAACCTTACTAGAAAAAACCCAGTGGAAAAAATTCTAGTGAAGGAAAAAGAGTACAATATCCTTGAATGTGAATTGCCTCGTTAAAAACCATACCAGGAAAACCCAATGGGACAAAACCATGGTGAAGGAAAAAAGAGTGCAAAACATATGTATTTCTCCCCCTCATGCAGACATTTACATGTGAGGCGATATTCTTTGTAGTCGTTGCTTAAAATGTTTTCTTGGAAGTGACTTCATGTAGTGGTAATAGTTATGCAGGATTTTATGAAGTTGTTGCCATGATTTGTTTCATAGATCTCTATGAAATGGTTGTACCATCACATGTAAATAAATAACCTCTTTCTGATCTACCATTGTGAGAATGTGACAAGTAACCTGCATCTCTAAGATAACGAAGTATATGGTTGACCGCTTTCCAATTTCTTCGTGTAGATGAATAATTCTATCTTACTTATAGATTGACCGTAAAATGATATATCATGATGTGTATATTTAGCAAGGTGCATTAGCACTCCAATTGCACTAAGATATGGTACTTCAGGACCAAGCAATTTTTATCCTTTTCTCGAGGCCTAAAAAGATCTTTCTCCACATCTAATGATCTAACAACCATATTGGAGTTGGAAACATGTGACATTTGTTCATATAGAATCATTTCAACACTTTTCTATATAGCCTTCTTGATGTACAAATATTCTTTTGTCCACATGCTCAATTTGCAAACCTAGACATATTTTGTCTTTTCTAGATCCTTCATCTCAAACTCTTTATTTAAGCAATTTATAGCTTTTGGAAGCTCTTCAGGAGTTCCAATAATACTTATGTCATCCACATAGACAACTATTATTGCAAATACTTTTCCACATCATTTTATGAAAATACAAGGACAAATTGATCATATCACATGTGTCTAAATTGTTTCAATCCATAGAGAAACTTGTTCAATTTGATGGAGTGGTTTCCTCGAGATCCAAAATTACGTGTCTTTGGTATATTGAACCCTTCAGGGAGTTTCACGTAAATGTCACTATTAAGTGAATCATATAAATAAGATGTCATAACATTCACCATGTTCAAATTAAGCCCTTCATGTGCTACAAGGCTAATTAAATATAAAAAAAAATCGATTGAATCCTCTACAGGTGGATATGTTTTATCAAAATCAATCTTAGGTATTTGTGAAAATTATTGAGCAATAAATCAAACTTTATATCATTCTTATGTTTCTTTTTCATAAAAAATCATTTATATCCAATTGGTTTCACACCTTGAGGTGTTCGGACTACAGGTCCAAAAGTGAGTCACTTGTAAAGTGAGTTTAATTCTTTTGTAATTGAATATATTCATTTGGTCAATTCTCACTTAGTTTACAATCTTTAATTGACTTTGACTCATGATCCTCGTTATCATTGATCACTTTTAGCGTTATATTGTATACAAAGACATTGTCAATATTGACTTTATTTGGTTATCTCAATTTCGGTTCCATTGCATTTCATCCATGACATAATTTATCGAGATCTCCTTATTTCATATTTCAAGTACTTGATTTGTTCTTCTGGAACTGAAAATTAAATTAGATCAAAGTGCTCTTAGCATTTTCATATCCTCACTTGGGTCATCTTTAGTTTCTTTTCTTAGTAGAGGACTTTTAACATTGGAACCGACTTTCATACCACGCTTCAGGCGCAGCTACAACTCATTTGCAATATTATATTATCCAATAGGAGAATCCACTTTGAGTGGAGTATTACCAGGTGATAATTTATTTCATAAACTTTGCAAATGAATAATATTTTGAACTTTTGGTTCATATTAATTTGTACGAGGATCAATACAACAATTTATTTTAACTTGTTCATTTGAACTTCTTGTTCATGATTTCAGCTGTTCATTTCCCTCCCCCTAATATTGGGAAAATTAATTTATCAAGTGATAATCAGCCTACTGGGCTACAATCAAGTTTTTGATTATTTGCTCAAATTATATCCTCAAAATTGAGAATTATATTAATTATATTTTTCCAATATTCTTTCATGACTCATCTTAATGTATTATATTGGAGCAATTGGAATATACACAACACATCCAAATGTTCACTAAGATGAGAAATATTAGAATACATTAGGGAGGACTAAGATATAGTATACTGTTGGCTTAATGCGAATAAATATCTTAATATCATAATTTGGGTGTTTCAAATATATAATTTAGAATTGATGATCTCATAAGTATCAACCATATAATTAACTTTAGACGTCTAAAGAATGGATCTTCGGGTCCATTTTCTTTTTATGAACATATATTACATGATATTCAATATCAATTTTAATAATATATGTGATACTTATACAGGAATTTCTATAAAAAAAAATCATCCAGTAAATAAGATCTTAGTCTAATTAGGTGAGAAAATAATTTCACAAACTTATGGTTGTGAGTAGAGACATATGCATGATATTTTAGTCGATGCAACAGTTAATGTCATAAAAACGCAATTTCTCAAATTTTTATTTTCCTTTAGAAACACACAAAAATTTAATGGATTGAAGAAACTTCTGGTTTTTCAATACAAATTATTCGCGTCATTTTATATCAAAGATGACCCAACCGATTTTACCAACGACACATTTAAGTAAACTACTGGTTTACAATGACATGTGCTTAAATTGTACTAATATAAGTGTAGTACAAGCCCGAGGGAAAAACCAGTAGCTTTTCTATTATACATTTTATGTCCAAATTCATTTGTGTAATACAAAGATATTCAATACCTCCAGTATAATTCAAAACCAATATAATAGTATCTTATTATTAAACACTTTAATCAAACACATTCATATGAACATATTATCATATAATTATCAAACAATTACCCTTTATAAAATTAAACATATTTAATCAAACAATATTATATCACTAAAATTATATCGTCATATAATTAATTTGATTTACTATCCTTCAGGGATGGATAAGTTCTTCAAGAACTATAAAAATAATTTATTTTTCTATCCTTCAGGGATGCTTGATAAGTTCTTCAGAAAATATAAAAATAATTTGTTATATACAATAATCTAAAAAATATATATAACCTTCCTTCTAGGATGCGTTAAAATTATTTGTGTCATTTTTCTAGAATGACAATCTTTTAATGAGCATATTACAAGTTATGAATTTTTAGATCGATACAAAAAAAAATTATGAAATCCTTCTGGGATTCAATAATATTATAGATGCGACCTTTTAAAGATTATCGAACTTTGAATTCTTCTGGAATTCATCAATTATTGATAAACACAATACTCGATTAAACTCAATCTTCGAATAATAATTTGGAGATAGTTTAATAATAATAATCTTTAGTTCTACAAATATCACATCACAAATTATTTCCATAAACAACAGTCAAGAAAAATTATTCTTTGTGCAATCCTTCAGGGATGCTTGAATATTAAATTAACACTTTTATGTGTTAAAATTCAATTTAGGACAAACATATAGAAATGCTTTAATGTTAAATTCTTCTGGAATTTAACAAGAATTATCAAAGAAATCTAATATTATTATACAAGGTAAAAAATTTCTCTATAAAATATATAAAAAATAAACATATTTATATGAAGAAAAAAAATAGTAACAAAATCATAAATTATATTATATTGGTTCAAATATATTAAGATTAGAAAATAACGTAGAACCTGGCTATATCATGACTCGCGTTGTAGAGTATCGTACTGATAACGTGTTTTAAAACTAACTAAAACTATATAGAGATCAAAGAGAAGTAGAGAAGAAAGAGAGCAATATTATCTTATCTTATTCCAAGTGTGCTTTACATTGTAATATGGGTCTCTATTTATAGGACTCAAGGGAGATAGAAAATCATACATATTAAACACATATTAAGTATGGAATAGGAAGATGAAGAACTAAGAGATGGATGGACATCCACTAACATAAATATTCATAACAATATATATATATTTCTTAATCATAACTATATAATATTAAGAAAAAGGTTCATACACTGACAGTGTAAATACACTATCAACCAAGTGATAAGGAAAATTATCGGTATAACTACGATGAGTAAGCATAGTTAAAAATCTCTTAGTTATCTGTATAACTAAGATCAACTTAGCAGATTATCGCCTTCAAGTTAAACTTTCAAGATCAACTTAGCAGATTACCGGTATAACTACGATGAGTAAGCATAGTTAAAAATCTCTTTTTTAGGGGTTAGATGTAGTCATTATATTCATGTATTAAATATGTCATGACATTTTATGTAAGTCTACTTAGGCTTTAATATTCATTACTCCCTCCGTTCCTTTTTAAGTGTCGTTTTAGCAAAAAGCTCTTCAACCAAGATAGTGGATTATTAGAGTTAATTTTTCTATTATATCCTTATTTATTTTTCTCTTTCCAAATAAATTCAATAATAAATTCTCTTTTTTCCATAACTAATTGAAAATTTTGAGGTGGAGTTATTGAGAAAATAAGGGTATAAATGACAAATTATAACATTAAATTATAAAACGACACTTAAATAGGAACAAAAAAAATCTTCTAAAACGACACTTAAAAAGGAACGGAGGGAGTACTATTTAATCTTAATGTCCATTTTACATTTGCTATCTAAACCTTGTTTTCATGGTATGACTTGACATTCAAAATGTGCTTGTCATTATTAGATCCAGGATAATCATCTATTTGATGCTAATGGCTAAACATAAGGTTAAGTTCAATTTCTGCCCATACTGTAGTGGAATCGGTGTGGAGTCTTGTTGCTTTATAACTGTTGGAACATAATACTTTGTGTTGGTTAATATACAAAGATATTGGCTATTAGGTAATGCACTGATCTCACGACATTGAGACCGACAGAAGATAAGAATGCGAGTAACATGTGTTAATATTAATAGCTGAGTTGAAGAACATATTACTGACCTAAGATTATGCATGATAAACACGTAATGGCATAATCTACCCTTAATAAGCTCTCTTATTGTTAACACTAAAATCTACATTTTACTTTTTATTAATTTATTTTTTGTCATTAATTTTTACGCATAAAAAATAAATATAAAATCATTTTCTACTTAGAATCTTAAAACTATTGAAAAGTCATTGAAAATATCAGTATATGTGAATACTATAATTTTAAAACTCACTTTTATACTCAACAACACTCATGTACATCATACTCCTTTCTTTAGAATCTTGGTAGATTGATGTAGATTTTCTCTCTAATAAATTAACTCTTAAGTTATTATAATTATGTCTATCATACATCCCATTAAAAATGTCTTATTTCAAAAATATTTTATGTTTTTTAAATTATTTATTCTTTTCTAAGTTATATATTTTATATTTATTAATTTTTTACTAATATATTTTAGTTTAGTTAATTACTCTATTAATTATTACCAATAATATTTTAATAAATAATTTTGAAGATTTTTCAATACATCCGTTGAATCTCTTAGTTATCTGACACAATTTCGATTATGTCTCTGTTCCTGTAGATATATATTTGGAAGCATCTTTTTCTTTAAAAAAATTTAGTATTTTCCGTAGATGCATCTACGGAAGCGTTAAAACATAGTAAAATTTGAGATTTTCTCAATTTATTAAGAAAACCTCAAGTTCATGAAAACTTCCGTAGCTACATCTACGGAAGAGTTTGAAAAAGAGTGTTCCGTAGATATACCTACAGAATATTCTGTTATATTTTAAATCAATTATATTTCACTTTAAAACTCAATTTTTATAACAAAAATGCAATATCAAATTATAGTAAATCAAAGTAGTGTAATTGAGGTTTTCCAATTACATTGATTTACTATAATTTGATGTTTCATTTTTGTTAAAAAAATTGAAATTTAGGAGTGAAATGTAGTTGGTTTGAAAATATAACACAATGTTTTGTAGGTACATTTACGGATCTCTCTATTTTCAAACACTTCCGTAGATGTAGTTATTTCATGAACTTAATTAACTTGAATTTTTCTCAATTAATTTGGGATTTTTCCAATTAATTGAGAAAATAATTTTTTTTATTAAAAAAAATATTTTCGGAGGTACATCTACGGAAGTAGAGGGACAATTTTGTCAATTCAGATGTGCATGAGAGATCCAAGAGATATAGTTAGAAATTCTATAATTTTTTATGATTAAAATTAATATAATTAGAAATTCAAATGAAATATTTGAAAATGAGAGTTTGAGTATTCTACTAAAACATTGCATCCACTCATTATTAGTTAGTGTATATGTGATGATCACTCTTTTCTTCTTCTCTCTATCTATAATCTGTAATTGGGTTCAATACATGACTTTTGCATTTGAAGGATATATTGTGGCCATAAATGGTGCCATTATTCTATAATCGGAATTATTGACTATTTCTAGTTTCTAGAATTAGAGAAAAATATGTTGGAAGTTAAATTTAACCTCTTCTCTTCTCCTCTCATGTATCATTATCCTAATTCATATAAAATTTATATGCCACTTGTCTCAATTTCATTCGACGTTGCGATTTTCACCTCCAATTATTATTATTATTATTATTATTATTATTATTATTATTATTATTATTATTATTATTATTATTATTATTATTATTATTATTATTATTATTATTATTATTATTATTATTATTATTATTATTATTATTATTATTATTATTATTATTATTATTATTATTATTATTATTATTATTATTATTATTATTATTATTATTATTATTATTATTATTATTATTATTATTATTATTATTATTATTATTATTATTATTATTATTATTATTATTATTATTATTATTATTATTATTATTATTATTATTATTATTATTATTATTATTATTATTATTATTATTATTATTATTATTATTATTATTATTATTATTATTATTATTATTATTATTATTATTATTATTATTATTATTATTATTATTATTATTATTATTATTATTATTATTATTATTATTATTATTATTATTATTATTATTATTATTATTATTATTATTATTATTATTATTATTATTATTATTATTATTATTATTATTATTTATTATTATTATTATTATTATTATTATTATTATTATTATTATTATTATTATTATTATTATTATTATTATTATTATTATTATTATTATTATTATTATTATTATTATTATTATTATTATTATTATTATTATTATTATTATTATTATTATTATTATTATTATTATTATTATTATTATTATTATTATTATTATTATTATTATTATTATTATTATTATTATTATTATTATTATTATTATTATTATTATTATTATTATTATTATTATTATTATTATTATTATTATTATTATTATTATTATTATTATTATTATTATTATTATTATTATTATTATTATTATTATTATTATTATTATTATTATTATTATTATTATTATTATTATTATTATTATTATTATTATTATTATTATTATTATTATTATTATTATTATTATTATTATTATTATTATTATTATTATTATTATTATTATTATTATTATTATTATTATTATTATTATTATTATTATTATTATTATTATTATTATTATTATTATTATTATTATTATTATTATTATTATTATTATTATTATTATTATTATTATTATTATTATTATTATTATTATTATTATTATTATTATTATTATTATTATTATTATTATTATTATTATTATTATTATTATTATTATTATTATTATTATTATTATTATTATTATTATTATTATTATTATTATTATTATTATTATTATTAATAATACCAGAGTGATATATAAATAAGAATACGAAGAGCATCTTTTATCACTCAAAGGGAAACTAAAGCTTAAGCCATGTTCACCTTTCTACAAACTTCTCTTTCACATGCAAACTTCTATTCACCATTCTCTATGTTTTTCTTCACTATCTTTTCACTCTTACTCTCTTTTTTCTTCATAATCAAATATTGGTATTTTTCCAACAATTCTTCTGCCACCACAAAAAACTCACCACCATCACCTCCAAGATTTCCACTACTCGGTAATCTTCATCAACTTGGCTTATTCCCTCACCGTACACTCCAAACATTATCTCACAAATATGGCCCTTTAATGCTTCTTTATTTTGGCAAGGTTCCAGTACTTGTGGTTTCTTCTGCTGATGCAGCAAGAAAAGTAATGAAAACTCACGATTTGGTTTTCTGTGATAGGCCACAAATTAAAATCTTTGATATCCTTTTATACGGTTCCAAAGATGTGGCAAGCTGTGCATATGGTGAGTATTGGAGACAAGTAAGGAGTCTCTGTGTGTTACACGTTCTGAGTAATAAAAGGGTTCAATCTTATCATCGTGTTAGAGAGGAAGAAACTTCAAGAATGATGGAACATATTAAGAAACATTCTTCTTCTTCATCCTCGCTGTTGAACTTATCTGAGTTGTGTTCTATGGTTACTAGTGATATAGTATGTAGGGTGGCTCTGGGAAAGAGATACCGTGAAGGAAGAGTGAAGAAATTTCAGCAAGTGTTGGTGGAGTTTATGGAATTATTGGGTACTGTATGTATAGGAGACTACATACCTTGGCTTGATTGGTTGGGAAAAGTTAATGGATTTTATAGAAAAGCAGAAAGAGTAGCCAAACATTTGGATGAGTTTATAGAAGAAGTGATTGAGGATCACATTCGTCGTAGATCTGATGAAGATGTTGGTGTTGATGATAATGATTTTGTGGATGTTTTGCTTTCAGTACAAAACACTAACGCTATTGGCTTCCCAGTTGATAGAACTACAATAAAAGCTTTGACACTTGTTAGTAACAATAATTTCATTTATATTTTATTTTCATATGTATAAATTTAGAAAGATTAACCTGTGCTTTTTCCCTCTACATGTAGGACATGTTTGCTGGAGGTACTGACACTACTTCCACAGTACTAGATTGGACAATGACAGAACTGTTAAGACACAAAAGTGTGATGCATAAATTGCAAGATGAGGTGAGAACTATGGTTGGTAACAAAACTCATGTATCTGAAGAAGATTTGGTTAAGATGAACTACTTGAAGGCAGTGATCAAAGAAACACTTCGCCTGCATCTACCAGTTCCGTTATTACTCCCTCGGAGATGTATGGAACATATCAAACTAGATGGCTATGACATTGTGGCTGGAACACAGGTAATAATCAATGCCTGGGCTATTGCAAGAGACCCGTCAAGTTGGGATGAACCTCTAGAGTTTAAACCAGAAAGGTTTATGAATAGTTCAATAGATTTTAAAGGAATGGATTTTGAGCTTATTCCATTTGGAGCTGGAAGGAGGGGTTGTCCTGGAGTGTCATTTGGTATTGCTGTGATTGAATTGGTGCTAGCAAACCTTGTTTTCCAATTTGATTGGAAATTGCCTGATGGAGTAGAAGGGAAGGATTTGGACATGTCTGAAACTTTTGGCATTACCTGCCATAGAAAATACCCTCTCCTTGCAGTAGCTACCAAACATGAGAAAAAATGAATAAACATCCATAAAGAAGTAACACATGACTAATGATAAATAAAGATGTGTCATGATTTGTATTAAGTGATTGTGTAATTTTATAAAGTTAGAAGTACATTGGAGTCTTCCTTTGCATACTTATTCTCCATGTTTTCATGCTCTTAGCTCCTTTGGAGTTTTCTTTTTATTATGTTATGTTTCTTATTGATCCCATTATATAATGTATTAAAACTTTCTGGACAGTTCCATGCTTATACATTTATGGAACCAATTGGTTAAAAAATGAAATTAATACTGTCTCGTTTTTTTATTTGTTATATTAGCAGCATTAAATTCGAAAATTGAAAAATCAGATGACACAAAACAGTGCTACATTTGACATGCATATCAACAAACAGCTAGTATGAAAAAATCAAAGTTACTTACAATGCATATATACAACATGCGGTAAAATGAGCCAACAATGCATACAATCAATTATTTCATAGGTTCAATTTCATTTTACTTTCACATTTTTTTGTTCAATTTTAATACAATTGAAAATGACTATGAAATAATTGATTGTATGCATTTTTGGCTCTCTTAATCTTATCAATGAAGTTGTCAATTACTTTTGCTGGTGATGAATGTGCCGACAACGCTGTTATTTTTCTAGAATGTGATGTTGATGCATCAACGGCCACAACATGTCGCAAAATCAAGTGAACATTGGTGTAAAAGATATTAATATATTTTAGAGATATGAATGAACTCTTGAATACAAGCTCTTAAGATATTAATATTTTGATTTGAACGATATAAACTTAACAGTTTTCCTTTTGTATTTAGTTAATCAAGTGTGATTTTCAAAATTTTGACCGAGAGTATATGTAAATTTGGAAAGGTTGTAATGTACACTTCACTACCTTCTTTATTTTCCAGAGTTCATTCTTTGTGTTGGAAAGATTGGTTATTATTGAAGAGTAATTCATATTCAGAAGATGAGCATCAGAAATTCTGATGTGGGCTGATCTTCTGATGGTTACTCAGAAGATAGTGTTAACCAGAAGTTCTATCTTCTAGGTTCTGTTAGCTTAGCTATTTAGTTAGTAAGGGTACTTTAGTATTTCTTAGTATTGTATTGTTTGTACCTTAGACTTGTTCACTAAGTTTACTCTATTAGGGGTTATGTGGTAAAATTTTCTTTTGTATAAATAGTCTTGTAGTAGCTATCATTAATAACACAACACAACAATTATTCTCTCATTCTTTTGCGCCGTTATTCCTTTTGTTTATTCTCTTTTTTATCATCTTTCATTCTTGTACACCAACAATTGGTATCTAGAGCCTGGTTCCAAACACAGGGAAACACAAGTGAACGTGAGTTTGTGTGACTGTGTGATTGATTTTGTTTCTGGGAAACAAAGTTGTGTTGAATCACATTTTTTCTTGGTTGTTTGTGGGTTGGGAAACACCGTGTGAGTGTGAGTGAGATATGTTTCTCTGCACAAGTTTGAAGATGAGTGGAAGCAACTTGAATACCAAACTTCCAGTTCTTGATGGTAAAAACTGGAATAGATGGATGATTCAAATGTGTGTATTATTTGGTGCTCAAGATGTTCTAGATCTTGTCATTGAAGGATATGTTCCGGTTGCAGCGGATGCAACGTAAGAACAAAGAGAAGCGCCGAGAGAAACGAGGAAGAGAGATTAAAAGACGTTGTTCTTCATCCATCAGTGTGTGGATGTGAATGTGTTTGAGAAGATCGCTGATTCTATGACGTCAAAGGAGGCGTGGGATATACTGGTCAGGTGTTACGATGGTGACGTATCAGTGAAGAAGGCGAAGCTTCAATCCCTAAGAAAGCAATATGAGAATCTCAACATGAAGAACAATGTGAAAGTTTCTGAGTATATCTCTAGAGTGATTTTGATCACTAATGAGATGAAGGCTTGTAGAGAAACCCTTTCTGAACAAGTAATCATAGAGAAGATATTGAGGTCACTTACTCCTCAATTTGATTATATTGTTGTATCTATTGAACATTCTAAAGATCTGGAAACCATGAGAATAGAAGAGTTGCAAAGCAGTCTAGAAGCACAAGAGTTGCGTCTAACCGAAAGAACTTCTGAAAGGGAAGTTGAGCAAGCTCTGAAAGCTTCTTTTGTCAAGAAGGACCAAAAGTATTCTTGGTCAGAGTCCAAGAATAGACGTGGTGATAAATTCCAGAAGGAAGCCTCAACTTCTGATGAGAAGAAATATCAGAAGGGAAAGGAAAAGAAGAAAGTTCAATGTTACTGTTGCAAACAGTTTGGCCATTTTGCTAGAGACTGTTTGGCAAACAAAGGAAGGAAATTAGAAGAAGCAAATATAGCTAGAGGTGATTCAAATGATGAACCTGTGCTATTGATGGCTTCAGAGTCTGACGGGAGATGTTTGTCAGAGTGGTGGTATATGGACACTGGGTGTTCAAATCACTTGACTGGAAACAAACAATGGTTGATAGATTTTGACTCTGAAAGGAGGACAAAGATCAAATGTGCTGATGATAAGTACCTTTATGCAGAAGGAATGGGAAATGTCAAAGTCAGAGTGAAGAATGGGAAGAATGTTCTGATCAAAGATGTTTGGTATGTTCCTGGAATCAAAAGCAATCTGATGAGTGTGGGTCAGCTCATTGAAAAAGGTTTCTCAGTTGTTATGAAGAACAACCTCTTGAAGTTGTATGATTCCAATCAGAAGTTGATTATGCAATATGAACAGGGAAGCAACAGAACATTCAAGGTGAATGTAGAAATAGCTGAAACAGAGTGTCTGAGTGCAGAAGGCTCAGAAGGTGATAGTAAGCTGTGGTACAAGAGGTTGGGGGATCTGAATTATAGAAGCCTAGGGCATCTAAGTTCTAAGAAGCTTGTACATGGCATTCCAAAGATTGTGAAGCCTGAGAAGTCATGTGAGGTATGCATGAAAGGCAAACAACCCAGATTGTCATTTGTATCAGAAGTTGCTCCAAGAGCAAAGCATGCTCTGGGAGTAGTGCACTCTGATGTGTGTGGACCATTTCCAGAACCTTCACTTGGAGGAAATAGGTATTTTGTGTATTTTGTGGATGAGTTCACAAGAATGACGTGGGTAACACTTATCAAGTTTAAAACTGAGGTGTTCACAAAATTCCAGAAGTTCAAGGTGAAGGCTGAGAAGCAGAGTGGTCAAAAGATAAAGATTCTCAGAACGGATGGTGGAGGTGAGTATAACTCTACAGAATTCTAGAAGTTCTGTGATGATAATGGAATTGAGCATGAGGTTACTGCTCCTTATACTCCTCAATACAATGGTCTGGCTGAACGAAGAAACCGTACTTTGCTTGATATGATGAGAAGTATGCTAAAAGAGAATAAGATTCCTCATAATCTCTAGGGAGAAGCTGTTGCTACTGCAACATATGTGCTCAACAGGTGTCCAACGAAGAGGATGAAGGAAATTGTTCCTTTAGAGAAGTGGACTAAAGAGAAGCAAAGTGTTAGTCATCTGAAGGTTTTTGGTTCTGTGTGTTATAAACATGTTCCAGAAGCTAGAAGGAAGAAGTTGGATGATAGGAGCAGAGTGATGTTATTGGTGGGGTACCACAGTACAGGTGCATACAAGCTCTATTGTCCAAAGACTAACAAAGTTAAAGTCAACAGAGATGTCATTGTGAAAGAATCAGAAGTTTGGGATTGGAGAGAGTCTCAACAAACTTCTGATGTAGAGATAACTTTTGAAGAAGAGTTAGAATTAGAAGATGAAGAATCTTCTGAAGATGAGTTAGATGGTGAATCTAATTCTGATCCAGATTTTGATCCAGACTCTGATGATGATCCAGAGTCTGGTAGTAGTCATGATTCTGGAAGGGATGACTCAGGAGTAGGTGACTCTGAAGTAGCTCAAAGGCCACAAAGAGTCAGAACTATACCTGGAAGGTTTGCAGATTTTGACATGTTACAAGACTCAGAGGGAAATGTCATTCAGTGTGCCACGTTAGTAGATTCTGAACCAATGGGTATTGAAGAAGCTCTCAAGAAGAAAGTCTGGCTGAATGCCATGAAAGAAGAACTTGAGGCTATAGAAAGAAATAAGACTTGGAAGTTTACAGAACTTCCAAAGAAGAAGAAAGCCATCAACGTAAGATGGGTTTTCAAGGTAAAGCTGAAGCCAGATGGATCAATTGGTAAACACAAAGCGAGGCTAGTGGCAAGAGGTTTTCTTCAGAAACCTGGGCTAGATTACTTTGAGGTGTTTGCTCCTGTAGCTAGACATGAAACAATCAGACTGGTGATTGCTTTAGTTGCAAATAGAGGATGGTCCTTGATGCATCTGGATGTAAAGTCTGCATTTCTGAACGGTCCATTACAAGAGGAGGTATACGTGTCACAACCCCATGGCTTTGTGAAAAAGAATCAGGAAGGGATGGTGTACAAATTACACAAAGCTCTGTATGGATTAAAGCAAGCACCCAGAGCTTGGAATTTGAAATTTGATTCATTTTTCAAGAAGCAAGGGTTTCAGAAGTGTGATATGGAATATGGAGTTTATGTGCAACATTCTGGAAGCAATATGATTCTGCTGTGTCTTTATGTTGATGACATATTTGTAATACGGTGGGAGAACTGACTTTTTTAAATGTGCAGATAGCAAGAGTCGCCACCGACTTTTATTTTATCCAATATATAGAAAGGCTAAAAGAATAGAAAAAAAACCTTTTTGAAAGAGATTGAGTTCGGGGGTAAGTTATACAAAGGGAAGGTGTAAGCTGTAACACCCTTCTAAACCCCGCGGGAATTTTTAAATAATTATATCAGAGTAAAACATAAACACAAGGGTGCCACAATTATATAAAATAAATAAACCAATCATGGTCAAGTCATGCTTCATCAGGAAACGGTTCACCAAATCGTAATTATGTTTATCACAGCGGAATAAGAAACATTATCAAATACATCCAATGGAATCATAATCCAACACCAATAAAGTAGATTAATTTCATAAAAACTCTATAACTATCGTTCCCCAGTGTTACAGATCAGAGCATGACCAACACGACCCAACATAAACGGATAAACTCTATGAGTCATCCTCACCAAGCACTAATGCCGCTACTCCTCAATCTGAAAATGACAACATGTAAGGGTGAGTCTCATTCTCAATTAGTAAATATTATGCAATTCATAAGCAACAAGCATCATAATATACCTTTCACCCAATTATACATATTCAGATTCACACCCGTTATTAATTCACACAATAATAGATTACAACACACACTACAGAAATCCATACAATCATATTATGACAGAATGCATATGACACAACTGACATTATGCATGTGGTACCAATAAACCGTGGAATCAATCCACCTAACCGATCTACGCCTCATCGAGATACGGCCCACCGACACAATTTCCACACAATGGGAAATATGTCCACCAACGATCCAAACATCACCGGGATCCAACATCAATGCATATGAATGAATGAAACACATATAACATACTTAAAACACACCGAATCACGATGAACAACTCATCTCAACACCACATCACCGAATAAGTATGCACATGTTTTCAACATCATTCAAATAGTCATGCATCCATCACAATCATAATAACAAATCACAACCAATTCATCATCACATCAAACACATTGTCACGCCTATCTCATATGCCCACAATGTTCGATTCTCATCAAGTAATTAAATCTAATTTTTAAGGAAATAAAGTCGGCTATTACCAATATTCATTATCCATCTTATAAAACATTTAATTACTTGCACAACGCCCAAAACGGCACTAAGAAATGATTCACAGATCAAAAGATACGTTATTTTGAAGTTTGGAAAAATTCACACACAGCAAGGTTCGCTCAGCGGAGCAAGACAGAAGCGAAATCCTTCAGACCCCCGCTCAGCGGACCTCAAGCGACGTCAAACAGGAGCGAACTACGTTGGGACCTCCGCTCAGCAGACCCCCCTCCGCTCAGCGGACCTACGATTTCAGCAAACCCCAAGTCTGCGACAGACCCTGCGATTTCACTCCCTTTTCACCCAAAGACGAATCCAGACATCACATACAGGCATATAATCATCATACATTCAATTATACACCATAAAACATCATCCAAACTCATTATTAACCAATTAGTTCACACAATTATCATCAATTCAATCCAATCATAACACCCTAACCTAACAATCCCCATATCTAATTGAACCAAACCATACATCAATCTACCTATCACCTAAGATCACATAAGAGATACTAAAAGGAAGAGTCCCCCCTTACCTCGATGAATTTCTTGAATGCTCTCCTTCCGGTTTCACGTTCTTGCCTCTTTCTCTTCTCTTGCTCTTTTCACGTGTTCTTCTTTTCTCCCCAAATGGTTCCTTTTTCTTATTTTATGAAAAATAAAATAAAATAAATTAACCACAACTTAGTAAAAGGCCTAACTAATTAGCACCCCTCTTTTACTATCACCACACCATAAGCCCAATAGCTCTTACTCCCTCATTTCCAATTAAATCCAATTTAAATTCTAAAATTCCAATTATTTAATTTAAATCCAAATTAAATTAATAAACTGAAATTATGGGTGTTACATAAACACCCTTTGTATCCATGGTTATCCATGGGCTCTTAATTGCTTAGCTCACTTGTTTGTTTGAAATGTTTGAAGTGTGGGAAAAAATGTTTGGATAAGAACTTTAGCTTGTAAATAAGTGTAGTCTTTTTGAAAAGATTCTTTGAAAAGTAGTGGGAAAAGATTTTGAATTTTGAATTTGAATTTGAAAAAGAGCAAGCAATTAAAAAGCAATTACCCTTAAGTTTAGAATTTTTGTTCTTTTAGACTTTAATGGGAAAGGGCTATCCATACCATAAAGAGGGCAGGTTGTCCTTTCATTGGATTTGAAAAGGGTCATCAAAATTATCGTCCGCCACAAGACTGTTCCTGCCATAAAGAGGGCAAGTAGTCTTAGGGAAGGATATAATAGTCATTTTAGACAACATGTGAGGATACCTTAGCAATTGGGACAATCATCATTTACAAGGCAACATCGAGGGACAAAATTGATGATGATAATGAACTGAGGGCAAATTTTTTTTTTGCTTAGGTATCCTCGGAATCGAGGGACTTGACTATTTCAGAATCAAAATTAAAAGGCGATAGGCAACAAGACAACAAGGCAACAAAAGAGGTTACCCTAAAGGTGTGTGTGTGTCACAATCAGGTGATTCAATTCAGTTATATTTATCTTATAATTTAGGCAAACTAAATTCATTAGCAGACTTGTCACTCCCTATTGTTACTAACCACACAATTATATAAGGCAAAATTAAAAGTTCCTACGCTATTACAATAAACACCTGTGGGCAGAAAAATAAAGGCAGGAATGAAAACATAAACTATTACAATAAACACCTGCAGGAAGATATAGAGGCAAAATAGAGAAGAAACAAAACTAAGCTATTACAAGGCTTCGGGGCAGATACAAAATTAGGCAAATGATAAAAAATATAATAAAGGAAAACCCATAATGGGGGAACAAGTTAATCAGGTTAATAGAATAAGTAAAGGCAAGGAAAACAGTATAAGACAAACAAAAAGTTTTGAAAAGAGGGTAAATCCTGATTTTTAGAAAAGGTTTTCAAAGAAAGAAAGCATACTCATTCCTTTTAAATTTTGCTTTTGTACTCAACAACGCTCATGTACACCATACTCATTCCTTTGGAATCTTGGTAGATTGGTTAGATTTTCTCTCTAATAAATATTAACTATTAAGTTATTATAATTTCTATCATACATTTCACTAAAAATGTCTTATTTCAAATATATTTTATGTTTTATAAATGATTTACTTTTTTAAGTTATATATTTTATATTTATTAATTTTTTACTAATATATTTTAGTTTAATTAATTACTATTGCTAATAATATTTTAATAAATATTTTTTTATGATTAAAATTAATATAATTATAAATTCAAATGAAATATTTTAAAATGAGACGTTTGAGTATTCTACTAAAACATTTCATCCACTTATTATTAGTTAGTGTAAATGTGATGATCACTCTTTTCTTTTTCTCTCTGTCTATAATTGGGTGCAATACAAGACTTTTGCATTTGAAGGATATATACACTTGTGGCCATAAATGGTGCCATTATTCTATAATCGGAATTATTGACTATTTGTAGTTTCTAGAATTAGAGAAAAATATGTTGGAGGTTAAATGTAACTTCTTCTCTTCTCTCATGTATCATTATCCACATTCAGATAAAATTTATATGCCACTTGTCTCAATTTCATTCGATGCTGTGATTTTCATCTAGAATTATTATTATTATTATTATTATGGTCATGTTAATAAGTGCCCCATAGATATTCTCAATGGATTGAATACAGGTCATTTCAATAAAATAAATTTTATTATTTTTAAATAAATCAGTATATTTTCATTTCTAAAACATTAAATGGATTGAGACACTCGTAGCATTATTATTATTATTATTATTATTATTATTATTATTATTATTATTATTATTATTATTATTATTAGGGCTCATGTCAAGGATATTATAATTAGAAAAATTAAAATGTAATTAAATGTAATAAAGTCATATTTAAAGTTTCGATACATTAAATGCATGCGTTGTAAGAAAATAATTCTATAAATATCTCATTATCTTGCGCATTTGGGGCACATGTTAGCTTTTCCCTTATTATTATTACCAGAAAAAGAACCGATAAACATAAACACCAAGTGATATATATATAAATAAGAATACGAAGAGTGTTATTTATCACTCGAAGGGAAACTAAAGCTTAAGCCATGTTCACCTTTCTACTAATGGACCAATGAAAGAAATAATTTGAATTGGTCATCAAATAATTAAATGAGAGTTATTGGTTATTATTAGCATTTGATTCTGTCAAGTAGTTAACAAACAGTAGCTATAATTTAGGCATCATTCTAGCTATTTCCATTCAATTATCATCATGTATTATAGTTATATATACTGATGTAAATCTCTGTAAAATATATTCATACGAGTAAATAATATACTCTTATATGGTATCAGTAGTTTACTAAGCTTTACAGCAAAACCGATCCACAATCTCACCATGCCTTCCTCGACAACATCTGAAATTTCTATTACACCAAATACCAATTCTGTTATAGCCCTAAACACTCACTCATCAGTGAAACTGAGCAGCAGCAATTTTCTTGCTTGGCAAGTGCAATTCAACGCACTCCTTGTAGGGTATGATCTCATTGGTTATGTTGATGGCACCACTGCCAGTCCAGCCCAAACTGATTCAGCATACAAACGCTGGAAAAGACAGGATCAACTGATCCTGCATGCCATCATATCATCTGTTGATCCAAGCATTATTACCATGTTGGGTAATGTCAAAACCTCAAAACAAGCTTGGGACATTCTCACCAAGATGTTTGCAAGCAAAACTCGTGCAAGAATTATGCACCTAAAAGAGAGACTCTCTCGATTCACAAAAGGATCACAATCTATTTCTGAATACCTCCATGGCATCAAGGCCTTATCTGATGAATTAGCCATCATCAACTCTCCAGTGGACGATGTCGATCTTGTCATCCACACTTTGAATGGTCTTGGAGCTGAATATCGAGAAGTAATAGCTTCTCTAAGAACTAGAGAAAATCCTATCGGATTTGATGATCTTCACGATCTTCTTTCTGATTTTGAAAGTTATTTAAAGAGGGATACACCTGTGCAAGAAACTCCTCTCATTGCCACTGCAAACACTGCACACAAAGGGAAACAATTCTACAACAAAACACCAAAACAGTACCACAATCACACAATGTCCAGATCAACATCACCGGGCTTCTCAAGGCGTGTAGTGTGTCAATTTTGTGACAAACCAGGCCATACTGCCAAGGTCTGCTACAAATTGCATGGCTACCCTCCAAAGCATCAACCACCTACTGCTCTTCATACTAGGGCCATGCCTTCAGGTGCAGCAGATTGGATCCTAGACTCAGGGGCTTCCCATCATATAACAAATGAGTTGGACAACCTGCACTTGTCTCAACCTTACACAGGTTCAGATCAGCTTCTGGTTGGTGATGGATCTGGACACACCATCTCTAACATTGGTAAAATTATTTTAAAAACTCCCTCTCAATCATTTCATCTTTCAAATGTTTTACATGTGCCTAAAATTACTCAAAAACTATTGTCTGTTTCATCTCTATGTCACACTAATCCAATTTCCATTGAATTTTTTTCTGATCATTTCTTGATAAAGGATTTGAAGACAATAGAACCTCTTCTAAAAGGGCAGCATAGCAATGGACTCTACCACATGCCCCATCCATCATCATTACCACAGGCATTTGTCACAACCACACATACTCCTCCACCATGGCATCACATACTGGGGCATCCATCTGATCGCATACTGAGACATCTCCTACCATCTCACAAAATAAAGAGCCACCAACAACCTTGTCTATCATGTAATAGTGTTAAGAGTCACAAATTACCTTTTTCCATTTCCAGTATCAAAACACAAAAACCATTAGAACTTATATATACTGATGTATGGGGTCCAGCCCACATTAAGTCTTTAGATGGTTTCTCCTATTATTTACTTCTTGTTGATCACTTCACCAAATATGTATGGCTCTATCCGTTAAGAAATAAATCTGATGTCTCCAAGTTATTTCCCACATTCAAAAATCTTGCTGAAAACTACTTCAAAGAAAAAATCATTTCATTGCACTCTGATAATGGAGGAGAATTCATCAAACTAAAATCATTTCTCCACACACATGGCATATCCCATTTCACCACAGCACCACACACACCTGAACTCAATGCTCCAGCTGAAAGGAGACACAGACATGTAGTTGAAACTGGAAGAGCCTTACTAAATATGTCAAACCTACCACCCGAATACTGGTCCTTTGCGTTCAAGACAGCAGTGTACCTAATCAATAGGTTACCAACTCCTATCCTCAACATGAAATCACCATATCAAGTCTTACACAAGAAAAACCCAACAACATCACATCTTCATTCCTTTGGATGCCTTTGTTTTCCTTGGCTGCGACCTTATGTCTCAAATAAACTTCAATCCCGATCTCAACCTTGCATATTCTTAGGATATGCAGAATCACAATACAGTTATTTATGTCTTGACCCAACAAATCACAAAATATACACCTCTAGGCATGTCAAATTTTTTGACCACATTTTCCCATACAACCAACTTGTCAAATCTACACCACCACCATCTCTAAGCATACCCAACATACCACAGCCCCCTCATACCATCATACCTATCCTTCAACAACCACCACTTGAGTCACACGCTATGCCCCATGAAGAGGAGGATCTCTTGGCTTCAAATACAATGTCAGGTAATGATACTCATCCACCTAATATTGTTACTACACCTACTGTCACTCCTAATACCTCTACAGCCCCTACTACTGAAACAAACCAAATCATCACAAGGTCGAAAAATAATATATTCAAGCCAAAAAGGATGTACACTGCATCAAAACACCCTCTACCTGAGAATTTGGAACCTTCAAACATCCGTGAGGCAATGAAACATGCCCATTGGCGTCAGGCAATTGCAGATGAATTTGAAGCCTTAATAAGAAATGGCACATTCTCACTCGTACCACCTAAGGCAGGGCAAAACATTGTTGGATGTAGATGGTTATTTCGTATCAAGAGAAATAGTGATGGTTCCATTGCTCGCTACAAGGCACGTCTTGTTGCCAAGGGTTTCACACAATGTCCTGGCATTGACTTCAAGGAGACATTCGCACCAGTTGTTCGCCCACAAACAATTAAGATTATTCTTACCTTAGCAATCTCTCATCAGTGGTCAATGCACCAACTAGATGTGAACAATGCGTTCTTACAAGGAGCTCTTACGGAAGAGGTCTTCATGGACCAACCGCCAGGTATGAAAGATACAACACATCCTGACTATGTATGTAAACTTCACAAGGCCATCTATGGCCTACGTCAAGCACCAAGAGCATGGCATGACTCACTGAAGGAATTTATTATTGCATATGGATTTCAAACAAGCAAAAGTGATCCATCCTTGTTCATTTATCACTCGGGTGATACCAAGGCTTACTTTCTAGTCTATGTAGATGACTTGCTGCTCACCGGTAACAACTCTACATTCCTTCAAAGCTTCATCAAGGCACTATCTCAACGATTTTCGTTGAAAAATATGGGACAACCTCACTACTTTCTGGGCATTGAAATCATACCAACAAGCTCTGGAATTTTTCTCTCTCAACACCGGTACATTCGTGACCTCTTACAAAAGTTTGACATGGAGGGGGCGAAACCATCTCCCACACCACTTTCCTCCACAGCAGTGCTACAACTTCACGATGGTACATCATCCACCGATGCAACGGAGTTTCGTAGAATTATCGGAGGACTTCAGTATCTTAATCTTACTCGTCCAGACTTATCATACTGCATCAATAAGTTGTCCCAATTTATGCATAAACCAACCTCCCTTCACCTACAGCACTTGAAACGCATCCTTCGGTACATCAAACAAACCATTAATCATGGTCTCATGCTACACAAAACTGCTGCAAATAACTTGTTAGCATACTCTGATGCAGATTGGGGTGGGAACAATGATGATCGCACGTCTACCTCAGCCTATATCATTTTCTTCGGAGGCAACCCAATTTCGTGGCTCTAAAGAAAACAAAGAACTGTAGCACGGTCATCTACTGAGGCTGAATATCGTGCAGTTGCTACCGCCACCACTGAGATCATGTGGCTCCAAAACTTACTGCATGAACTTAGAATACCCATACATGACCCTCCACGACTATTGTGTGACAATGTGGGTGCCACATACCTTTGTTCCAATCCTGTACTTCACTCAAGAATGAAACATATATCTTTAGATTATCATTTTGTCAGAGAACAGGTTCAAACTAACAAGCTCATCGTAACACATGTGTCTACCAAGGATCAGCTGGCAGATTTACTCACTAAACCACTTCCCACAACAAAGTTCACTGAACTCATGTCCAAGATAAAGGTCGTTGATGGAACCTTCATCTTGAGGGGGCGTAATGGACCAATGAAAGAAATAATTTGAATTGGTCATCAAATAATTAAATGAGAGTTATTGGTTATTATTAGCATTTGATTCTGTCAAGTAGTTAACAAACAGTAGCTATAATTTAGGCATCATTCTAGCTATTTCCATTCAATTATCATCATGTATTATAGTTATATATACTGATGTAAATCTCTGTAAAATATATTCATACGAGTAAATAATATACTCTTATATCTACAAACTTCTCTTTCACATGCAAACTTCTATTCACTATTCTTCACTATCTTCTCACTCTTACTCTCTTTTTTCTTCGTAATCAAATATTGGTATTTTCGCAACAATTCTTTCGCTACTACAAAAAACTCACCACCGTCACCTCCAAAATTTCCACTACTTGGTAATCTCCATCAACTTGGCTTATTCCCTCACCGCACACTCCAAACTTTATCTCACAAATATGGCCCTTTAATGCTTCTTTATTTTGGCAAAGTTCCTGTACTTGTTGTTTCATCTTCTGATGCAGCAAGAAAAGTAATGAAAACACACGATTTGGTTTTCTGTGATAGGCCACAAAGTAAAATCTTTGATATCCTTGTATACGGTTCCAAAGATGTGGCAAGCTGTGCATATGGTGAGTATTGGAGACAAGTAAGGAGTCTCTGTGTGTTACATCTTCTGAGTAATAAAAGGGTTCAATCTTATGGCCGTGTTAGAGAGGAAGAAACTTCAAGAATGATGGAACATATTAAGAAACATTCTTCTTCTTCATCCTCGCCGTTGAACTTATCTGAGTTGTGTTCTATGGTTACTAGTGATATAGTATGTAGGGTGGCTCTTGGAAAGAGATACCGTGAAGGAAGAGGGAAGAAATTTCAGCAAGTGTTGGCGGAGTTTGTGGAATTATTGGGTACAGTATGTATAGGAGACTATATACCTTGGCTTGATTGGTGGGGAAAAGTTAATGGATTTTATAGAAAAGCAGAAAGAGTAGCCAAATATTTGGATGAGTTTATAGAAGAAGTGACTGAGGATCACATTGGTCATAGATCTGATGAAGATATTGGTGTTAATGATAATGATTTTGTGGATGTTTTGCTTTCAGTACAAAAGACTAACGCTATTGGCTTCCCAATTGATAGAACTACAATAAAAGCTTTGACACTGGTTAGTAACAATAATTTCATTTATATTTTATTTTCATACGTATAAATTTAGAAAGATTAACCTGTGCTTTTTCCCTCTACATGTAGGACATGTTTGCTGGAGGTACTGACACTACTTCCACAGTACTAGATTGGACAATGACAGAACTGTTAAGACACCAAAGTGTGATGCATAAATTGCAAGATGAGGTGAGAACTGTGGTTGGTAACAAAACTCATGTATCTGAAGAAGATTTGGTTCACATGAACTACTTGAAAGCGGTGATCAAAGAAACTCTTCGCCTCCATTTACCAGTTCCGTTATTAGTCCCTCGGAGATGTATGGAAGATATCAAACTAGATGGCTATGACATTGCGGCTGGAACACAGGTAATAATCAATGGTTGGGCTATTGCAAGAGACCCGTCAAGTTGGGATGAACCTCTAGAGTTTAAACCAGAAAGGTTTATGAATAGTTCAATAGATTTTAAAGGAATGGATTTTGAACTTATACCATTTGGAGCTGGAAGGAGGGGTTGTCCTGGAGTGTCATTTGGTATTGCTGTGATTGAATTGGTGCTAGCAAACCTTGTTTTCCAATTTGATTGGAAATTGCCTGATGGAGTAGAAGGGAAGGATTTGGACATGTCTGAAACTTTTGGCATTACCTGCCATAGAAAATACCCTCTCCTTGCAGTAGCTACCAAACATGAGAAAAAATGAATAAACATCCATAAAGAAGTAACACATGACTAATGATAAATAAAGATGTGTCATGATTTGTATTAAGTGATTGTGTAATTTTATAAAGTTAGAAGTACATTGGAGTCTTCCTTTGCATACTTATTCTCCATGTTTTCATGCTCTTAGCTCCTTTGGAGTTTTCTTTTTATTATGTTATGTTTCTTATTGATCCCATTATATAATGTATTAAAACTTTCTGGACAGTTCCATGCTTATACATTTATGGAACCAATTGGTTAAAATATGAAATTAATACTGTCTCGTTTTTTTATTTGTTATATTAGCAGCATTGAATTCGAAAATTGAAAAATCAGATGACACAAACCAGTGCTACATTTGACATGCATATCAACAAACAGCTAGTATGAAAAATTCAAAGTTACTTACAATGCATACAACATGCGGTAAAATGAGCCAACAATGCATACAATCCATTATTTCATAGGTTCAATTTCATTTTACTTTCACATTTTTTTGTTCAACTTTAATACAATTGAAAATAACTATGCATTGTTGGCTCTCTTAATCTTATCCATTAAATTGTCAATTACTTTTGCTGGTGATGAATGTGCCGACAACATGCTGTTATTTTTCTAGAATGTGATGTTGATGCATCAACGGCCACAACATGTCACAGAATCAAGTGAACATTGGTGTAAAAGATATTAATATATTTTAGAGATATGAATGAACTCTTGAATACAAGCTCTTAAGATATTAATATTTTGATTTGAAATATATAAATTTAACAGTTTTCCTTTTGTATTTAGTTCATCAAGTGTGATTTTCAAAATTTTGACTCAGAGTATGTAAATTTGAAAAGGTTGTAATGTACACTTCACTACCTTCTTTATTTTCCTGAGTTCTTTCTTTGTGTTGGAAAGGTTGGTTATGACTGTTAGTTCTTCTGTTTGTGAATATGATGTTTGATTTTATAGACTTCGATGATATATATCATTGCTTTCTGGCAGCTAAGTGTTGGTGGCTTAGTGGTAAGAAGGTTGCACCCATACCCTTAGAGGAAGAGTTTGATTCCTTAGACCATCTCTAATGGGTGCAATTCATTTTTGAGTTCTTTATGGGTCCCACCAGCCATATCATCTCAAAATAATTTATTTAATTTTTATTTTAGGGTTAAATATACGATGTCCCCCTGCCATTAGGGCGACATTTGGTTTTGCCCCCCTGAAGTTTTTTTTTTGTAATCTGCCCCCTATAAAATAAAGATTCCGTTTTCAGCGCCCCCTGTTTCTTGTTTGGCTGACTGGACAATAGAATATATCTAGTTGGCATTGTTTGACTTGCTGACTGGATAAAATTCAATGCCACATAATAATGTAATAATTCCTTAATTTATATTTAATTATAATTTGTTTATTTTTCTACTTTTAACTAATTAATATTTATTAGTTTTAATGAATTCTAAAAATTTATATTTGGGCCTTGCCCGAATCTAATGCTTTAGTGGCCCAATTTTATGAGTTTGTTTTTAATTCACAAGTGCATGTAAGTGTTTGCTTTATAAAGGTTCATTTTATCTTTGTAAAAAACAATGTGGGACTTGTTAAATATACATACAACAACAACACTGAACAAAAAACAACAACACCAACCATCTCATATACTCTCAAATATTGCCACTTTCTCCAACCAAAACCAGACAACATCATACACCCATACTCTCATGTCTCGCCTCTTGTGGGGCATGATTTCCTGTGTCATTTTGGTGTAGGCTGTATAGTTATGGTTTTGCAAATGAGATTAAGCAATCATGTTTAAAGGAGTTAGTTTACACTTTGATTATATTACAGATTCAATGTCCTTTTATTGTGAGTATAGTATAGTTGTAATGAAGAAATAGTGAATACCTGAACATTATAATACTGAGAGCCCATGTTTGTTATAATGAAAAAATAATGAAGAAATAATGTCATTTTATTAGTGTACGATGCTTTATTGTTTTGAGATGTGTTGGTTATCAAAACAATAAGCCTTTTGAGATGTGTTGGAATATTCTCCCTTACCCAGTTTGTTTACTTAGTAGCCTTTGCACCTGCTTGAGACTTACTCCCTCCGTCCCAAAATATAAGAGAAAAAAATGCTTTTTTCTTGTCCCAAAATATAAGAGAAGAAATCATCTTTCATTTCTTTCAAGGTAAAATTAAATGCAAATTGCATTTAACTTACATTCTCTCTCATCAATTCTATAACCAACAACCAATTAGAATTTTTTTTTTACATTTTTCAAAACACTTTATTTCAAGAAAACCATAAATTAAATGATTGTGTTTTTACTTTTCTTAATAAACGTGATTTTGTTTTTTTCTCTTATAATTTGGGACGGAGGGAGTATATATTTTCTTGTTGGAATATATATTTTGAGATGTGTTGGAATATCAAAACGACATATATTTTCTTGTTGTTATGTTTTTTATCTCAGACTTACACCTGCTTGAGAATTCAAACTATGATGCATTTGATACCCCTATGGACAACCACATATCATTTCAAGAATGTTACAACATTGGTAGAGGATGAAGGAATCAAGGTGGAGCACATCTTATTGTCAGCACCATTGACAAACTGCTACATGGAACACTTATGTGTGAGACTTGAAGATGATGATGAACAGTAGGTAGAAAATATAAGTTGCAGGGTGGAGATATGGAATATATAAGTCCCACATCGGTTGGTGTAGAGATAATAACACTCTTTATAACATACATTGAACTTATAATTGTAAAAGGGTTAAGACTAAATGGACATTATGAGGTGTGTATGGGCCCAATTCTATTATTTTGGTTAACTTAAAATAATACTTTATACAAAATAATAATAAAATTACTAAAAAAAATACATAAAAAAATATAATAATAAATATAAAACAGACGTAAAAAATATAATCTTAAGAAAAAAGTAAAAAAACTAATAAATATTAGTTAAAAGTAGAAAAATAAATAAATTATAATTAAATATAAATTAAGGAATTATTATGTGGCATTGAATTTTATCCAGTCAGCAAGTCAAACAATGCCAACTAGATATATTCTATTGTCCAGTCAGCCAAACAAGAAACAGGGGGCGCTGAAAACGGAATCTTTATTTTATAGGGGGCAGATTACAAAAAAAAAACTTCAGGGGGGCAAAACCAAATGTCGCCCTAATGACAGGGGGCCATCGTATATTTAACCCTTTATTTTATTAGTGTAATTCTAATGAGTCCCACAACTTTACCTCATAAATTAATTTGATTGGGTACCACAATTTTTTACTAGTTACATTGTAATGCAACTTTACTATGACATGTTTTAATATTTAATTATTATATTGATGTCCAGCTGGAGAACTCAAAGGAAAATACTACCATCGGAGATGCTCTTATGTGTAGTGAAATTATTATTATTTTTTAATATTAAGTAGTTAGTTTTTCATCTTTTAAAAAGAATAATATATAATTAAACATTAATTATTGTTGAGAATAACTAGTGTGAGTAGTGTGGATAGGTTCTACATTAATTAGAAATGTGGAGACTTGAACATTTATAAGTGGAAGAACCACACACCTATCACCTTAAAGTTTTGAGTGAGTATATGGTGTGTCTCACAAGATGTGTTGCACATAAAGAAATGTCCAAAAGTAAAAACCTTACCCCTCGTGTTGACCCCCTTTGGTTCGATGAATTACGGACCAAAGTAAGAAATTAACCCTCCACTCCCGGATTTACTTAATCGTTCACTTCACCTAGAGGAGAAATCTAATCCCTTCAAGATTAATCAATTTTTTACTAACATCTTACACTAGAGGATCCAAGGCTTCACATCGCCTCTTTCTACAAGGAAGGCGAAGCTTTGGCGTGGTTCCAATAGATGCATGCCTACGACGAACTCCTCACTTGGTCAGCGTTCCTCCAATTCCTGAAATTCAGATTCGTGTTATCCCTCTACGAAGATCCAAAGGGAGCGCTATTCAAGCCAGAACAAAACCCTCAAAATTAAGGATTACTAGGCAAGGACATAGGCATGCTAGGCGAGCTCTGGAGGCTAGATGACACTTCTAGGTTCAGTTACTTTATGGTGAAGAAAAGGTTTGTGCGCTAAGCGCATAGACCGTGTGCTTAGCGAGGCAAGGCAACTAGGGCCACTTGTCAAACAACTAGTATTGCTTAATCCAGAAGAAAGCAAACTTGCTAGACTCAAAGGTCGTGCGCCTAGCGAGGACCCTAAATCCACTTCAGTTCAAATGGGGTTCCAGTGGAGTGAGGTAGTACAAAATTGTAGTAGTTTCACTTTGGACTACAACAGAATAATAAGAGAGAGGTCTTGAAGGCGAAAGCGCTACTTAAGTGATAGGGCAAATAAACTTTCAAGACCAACTTAGCAGATTATCGGTATAACTACGATGAGTAAGCATAGCTAAAAATCTCTTGGCTTAATTGCAATTTTGGTCCCCCTATTATCATTTTTTTTAGTTTTGTTCCCCCTATTATCATTTTTTTTTTAGTTTTGGTCCCCCTATTTTAAAATCCTGAATTTTAGTCCCTTTATTTTAGTTTTTTGAGGATTTTGGTCCCCATACAAATCCGAAGGCAATTTTTAATGAAATGTAACTCACATTGATGACATGTTTAACATAAATCTTAAATAAAATTAGTTTTTTTTTTAACATTTCACTGTTGAACAGTGTTGAAAGTATTTGTGGGTAAATATTTTCTGTAATATATCGTATCCACAGGGATTGGTTAATATCACTGCCGTTCTATAGTTGTTTATTTTGAGTTAAGAAATTTGGTTTGGTTTGTTTTATACTAATAATAATATCAGAAGCAAATAGTAAAATAAAAGCAAATAAAGGACTTTGTGTTAACAAATAAAGAAAGATGTTGAGTCTTTAGGGTTCATCAACCTAATCCTATACAATTATCAATTAATTCACAATAGAACAATCCTTTGAATCATTATCTTCACTTATCCTCAAATAAGATTCCATGTCTGCAAATCAAGTTAGATAACTTTTACCGGTATGAGATTCGATCTCTCCAAAGCACAATAACGATAATAGTAATGAAGAACGATAATTATGAAAACCCAATTACAATTCCATCTCTGCAAATTGCAATTGAATCAATATAGTAACCTAGGGCAAAAGTTAAATCCTTTCTTTCGATCAAAGATTCAACAATGATGTAAATTAAAAGCAAGGTTTCTTATTGATAATAAATTCAAACAATTGTTCACAGGGATTAATCAATGGTAATGTATATTCATAGGTTAACTACTACCTTAGACTCAACAAGAGGGATTTAGCTCTCCATAGACATGAAGAACATACAAGAATCAATGGAGGAATTCATCTTCATCAATAGAATGCCTTCAATTGGTAAAGAATCCACCTTCTATTGTTATTCTCAGCTTCAGAATCAGATAGCTCTCCTAATTTCGCTCCCACAAAAGTATATCTAACCCTTTGGAAACTAGGGCTTTAAAACAGAACTTTTGGGCTTTTAACGCCGAGGCCGCGGCGCGGCAACGGGCTGGCGCGGCGCGCCCCTCAAACAGAAGTATTTTCGCGGCGCGCCTAGGAACACTCGCGGCGCGCCCTTTGCAATTTCTAACTTTTTCCTTTGCCTTTGAGACTTCAAGCTTTCTTTCCTCCTCATGTTCTTCTTAAGTTCTTATTCAGCTCAAAACCTGCAACAATAACACCCACAAGTGATTCGATTTGCTTTACGCACGAACTAAACTTATTCAGTTCAATTCTTCATAAAAACCTATGGATTCATCACATTTTTGCATTGGTTTAGAGAAGAAATCACTTATATTAACACATGAATTTACCATTAATTTACTCCTAACAAACTCTCCCCAACTTAGAGTTTTGTTTGTCCCTAAACAAAATTACTTACCTCCAGCAAAGTTTACCGACAATCAAGCAACAAGTTTTTCAAAAAGTTTTTCTCAAGTGGTTCAATCCAGTAACTAAGTCAAATACTCCTCTTCTACCTGCAAACTCAGAATATCCACATGAAACAAACGTTGAAAGCAAATTACCTCCAGAAGTTCAAAACACTACACAATTGTAATTGAATCAGCACTAATCACTCTCATCAAAAAGTATGATGAATAAAAGAGGGGTTAAACACTCATCCAAACAATTAAATCAACAAAGATCCATATCATACGTTCACCAAATTGCTAGCATCAAGTCCTGTGGAATCTGAGAATCAGAAGGTCTTTCTCGGGTTGTAATGCGGTTTAGATTCAAAGAAAAGAAGATAATCAAGGGTTGTTCCTAATCTAGGGAAGCATCCAAATCATAACTCATTCCTTCTTTTCTATAACTTTAATTCTCTCACCCGTTCATCCTTTTCCATTCGTAGCTTGGTTTTTCTCTCTCACTTTTTTTTCAACAACTATTATATTCAAACGTTGTTCTTTTTCCATCAATTTTCTCTTTTTTTTTTCAAGCTACGAATTCTTTAGCCTTTCACCAATTACCACATATACTTACTCTTCTTTTGAGAGTGACTCTCCCCAACTTGGAGATCAACCTGTATTTAGATTATATGAATGCTCCCCTACTTTCTAAAAAAGGTCACAGAGAAAACACATCACCAAATTTTATGGTTGATGGTCCAAAACAAAACTTTTTATTGAGATCAAAACTCACCAGGTATTTTCCTTGGTGCATATTATGATGCTTATCTTGACCTCAGGCTCAAAGAATGGTTAGCAACGGATCACACTCTCACAGAAGCAAATAAGTTTTTTCATTGGAATAGGCTAAAAGAACTCTCAGATTCAAACAAGTGCCTAAATCACTTTCACAGATTTCCACAAACGATGCAACAAACGGTTTAGCATGATACAAACAAGTCAAAATAATTGATGGTCTCCTGCATATAGTAAACAATGGAAAGCTTTCCTCACAATGGTTAAGGCTAAGCCGATCCAACAAACAATGTACCATAAAGAACTTCTGACAGTATTTACTAACACCTTAAGTTTCATTGCACACATTAAGAGTTTGAGTTCAAAAATTCATACCTGCTTTGTTACTTATTGAAAAAGAGAGTGAAACTCAAAAATTTTGAACATTCACTTCCTACCACTTTCATACATGTTGCTTCATTGTTGATACTTCGCTTGAGGTTCTCGCTTTGTTATGGGACTACTTACTCTAACTGGGAGTACATAATTAAATAAAAAAACAGAAAATTTGAACAATTCAAAAATAAATAGCTCCACTCCCCAAACTTGAACTAAACATTGACCTCAATGTTTCGTAACAAGTCCGAGAGGGTGACTTACAGAGAGTAACGCAAAATCAATTGCTGCCTCCTAGCTTTCACCAGACGGGTTCCCTGATTATTTCCTGAAATAAAAGCTAAACAAAACAAAACAAAATATTAAAAGTGTGGGTTACCTCCCACAAAGTGCTTCGTTTAACGTCGCATGGCTCGACGGTCCATTACCCCTTGTTTTATGGAGGGTATTTCCTTTTCCAACACTCGCTACTTTGTACTTCCATACCCACAAACTCATGAAGATAAAAAGCATGGATAGCTTTTCTCTTCACTTTATCTTCCCCATTCTTATCACTCTCCTTAGCCCTCTTAGGACTTTTGACATCATCATAATTTGGTTTCATTGGAGAAGATATGTTAGAGACTTTTTCTTGGGGGTTTTTGAGATTTTTGTTTTCTTGTGCACCTTCCGGTACACCAGTTGAATTTTTCTCATTTACCCCTGACCTGTGTTTCTTGACTCCCAGCATCTTCAAGGTTACTTCTTCATCAAATGATTTTAGCGTTAGCGTCCCCTTTTCAATGTCAAGATTACAGCGTCCTGTCGACAAAAAGGGTCTCCCAAGAAGGATCGGAGTTTCTTCATCTTCCGGAATGTCCATGATGTGGAAGTCAACAGGGAAAACAAACTTATCAACTTCTACTAGTACATCTTCCGCTACTCCATAAGATTTCTTAATAGTGTGATCGGCGAACCGTAATTGCGACTTACTTTCACTAATCTTGTCTAATTCAAGCCTTTTGAAAATGGATAACGGCATTAGACTCACACTAGAGCCAGAATCGAGAAGTACCTTTTTAAATGATATATTCTTGATAGTGCAAGGTATCGCCACCGCCCCAGGGTCTCTTCTCTTAATTGGGATTTTTCTTGCTGCAGCGACTATACTACATTTTTCGATTGCCATTTTTGGTTCTCCCTCTAGTGATCTTTTTTTCGCCGATACCTCCTTCATAAATTTCTTATACACAGGTACGTGTTCCAGTGCTTCAAAGAAAGGTAAATCCACTTCTAACTTTTTGAACAAGGACGTAAATTTTCGAACGTCTTTCTCTTTTGAATCCTTCTTTGTTACTCGCAAAGGAAGGGGTGGTTTAATCACCTGTTCAACATCTTTCTTATTTTTTTCTTCAACTGGTTTCATTGGTAGTATTACAACTTCTGGCTCTTTTAGGTCCTCTCTTATTTCCAGATCTACCTCCATCGTCATAGGTTCACTTATCTCTTCTTTCTCTTTTTCCGATTCTGAACCCCTTTGACTCCTTGTTGTAACAGCATTAATTTTCTCCTGGTCTTGCGGTTTTTTTTCGGTTGAGTTTGGTAAGGCTCCTTGTGCCTGTAGAGTAAGTTGATGTGTTATTTGCCCCACTTGAGTTTGCAGATTTTTAATTGCCGCTTCCTGGTTCTTCTGATTTATTACTGATGTTTGAATGAACTGATTCACGGTTTCTTCCAACTTGGATTGTCCTCCTTGCTGTTGTTGCGGTGGTTGAGTGTATGGTTGGAATGCTTGTGGTTGATACCCTTGATTCGGTGGCCTTTGTTGGTACCCTTGATTGTTGTATCTTGGTGGATAACCTTGTTGGTATGGCTGATTCTGATATTGATTCTGCCTTTGTCCTTGGTTATTATTCATGTAATTCACTTCTTCTTCTTGCACTGGTGGACAGAATCCTGTTTGATGTGGTCCCTTGCACAATTCGCACCTAGCAACTTGATATGAATTAGATACCCCGTTCAGCTCCTTGATTTGTTGTGGTAGTTTAGACATTTGTTGTGTCAAAAGTTCCACTTGTGAAGTTAGCAATTTGTTCTGAGCAAGTAGAGCATCACTGTTGTTCAACTCTAACATTCCGGGTTTCTTATCTCTTACCGTTCGATCATGATTGCCTTGACGATCATTTAGAGCCATTCGCTCTATTATCTGAGTAGCTTCTTCAGGTGTTTTGGACATGAGAGAACCACCAGCTGTGGCGTCCAAAAGTGTCTTGTTTGTAGCTGTGAGACCGTTACGGAACATATGGATTTGGTCAACGTCTGAAAAACCGTGTCCTTTGCACTTTCTCAACATAGCTTTATACCTTTCCCATGCTTCATTCAAAGATTCATTACTACCTTGAGAAAATACTGCTATTGCTGTTTTTGCTTCGAAGAATCGGTTTTGAGAGTAAAACCTTTCCAGAAATTTTTCTTCCAATGTGTTCCAATTTGTCATCACTACCTCGGGTTGATCCAGATACCAATCCTTTGCCTTAGATAGCAAAGAGTGTGGGAACAACCTCTTAAATAATGCTTCCTCATCAGCTTGAGCGACACCCGTAGTACCCGCTAACTCATAGAATCGAGTAAGATGCGTGTACGGGTCTTCATGGTCCAATCCGGCGAAAGGACTTGCACAAATCAATTGTATGATACCGGTCTTCAGTTCTGTCGGTCGCCCGTTGGCGGCAGTTCTCGCGAACTGAGGATTGAGTCTTGGACTATTAGCACATGGACCATTAGCAGCCATGTTGCCAACAGTAGGTTGTATAAAAACTTCCGGTTCTTCCTCCGTGAATAGTTCGTGAAAGAAGAATCCTTCTTGCGACTCGTCAATGGTTTCAAGTTGTTGTGACGATGTCGCGGTTGCGTTGTCTCTTGCTTTTGCTATGTTCGCTCTTTTTCGTGCTTTGCTATTTAACCTCCTAGCGGTCCTTTCGATCTCGGGATCAAAAAGAAGTTGATCGCTAGAAACTTTGCTGCGCATACACAATCTTCTGCAAAACTAGCAAACACGTGAAACAACCAAATAGAGAAAATAAAAATTAAAACCCAAAATAAGAACTATTGCAATGCATGCAATATTGACACCAATCCCCGGCAACGGCGCCAATTTGTTGAAAGTATTTGTGGGTAAATATTTTCTGTAATATATCGTATCCACAGGGATTGGTTAATATCACTGCCGTTCTATAGTTGTTTATTTTGAGTTAAGAAATTTGGTTTGGTTTGTTTTATACTAATAATAATATCAGAAGCAAATAGTAAAATAAAAGCAAATAAAGGACTTTGTGTTAACAAATAAAGAAAGATGTTGAGTCTTTAGGGTTCATCAACCTAATCCTATACAATTATCAATTAATTCACAATAGAACAATCCTTTGAATCATTATCTTCACTTATCCTCAAATAAGATTCCATGTCTGCAAATCAAGTTAGATAACTTTTACCGGTATGAGATTCGATCTCTCCAAAGCACAATAACGATAATAGTAATGAAGAACGATAATTATGAAAACCCAATTACAATTCCATCTCTGCAAATTGCAATTGAATCAATATAGTAACCTAGGGCAAAAGTTAAATCCTTTCTTTCGATCAAAGATTCAACAATGATGTAAATTAAAAGCAAGGTTTCTTATTGATAATAAATTCAAACAATTGTTCACAGGGATTAATCAATGGTAATGTATATTCATAGGTTAACTACTACCTTAGACTCAACAAGAGGGATTTAGCTCTCCATAGACATGAAGAACATACAAGAATCAATGGAGGAATTCATCTTCATCAATAGAATGCCTTCAATTGGTAAAGAATCCACCTTCTATTGTTATTCTCAGCTTCAGAATCAGATAGCTCTCCTAATTTCGCTCCCACAAAAGTATATCTAACCCTTTGGAAACTAGGGCTTTAAAACAGAACTTTTGGGCTTTTAACGCCGAGGCCGCGGCGCGGCAACGGGCTGGCGCGGCGCGCCCCTCAAACAGAAGTATTTTCGCGGCGCGCCTAGGAACACTCGCGGCGCGCCCTTTGCAATTTCTAACTTTTTCCTTTGCCTTTGAGACTTCAAGCTTTCTTTCCTCCTCATGTTCTTCTTAAGTTCTTATTCAGCTCAAAACCTGCAACAATAACACCCACAAGTGATTCGATTTGCTTTACGCACGAACTAAACTTATTCAGTTCAATTCTTCATAAAAACCTATGGATTCATCACATTTTTGCATTGGTTTAGAGAAGAAATCACTTATATTAACACATGAATTTACCATTAATTTACTCCTAACAAACAGGCACTATCACATCATTAATATGAGCGTCATTTCATTTAAAATTGTCTTCGAATTTGCAGGGGGACCAAAATCCTCAAAAAACTAAAATATAGAGACTAAAATTCCGGATTTTAAAATAGGGGGACCAAAACTCAAAAAAATGATAACAGGGGGACCAAAATTGCAATTAAGCCAAATCTCTTTTTTAGGGGTTAGATGTAGTCATTATATTCATGTATTAAATATGTCATGACGTTTTATGTAAGTCTAATTAGGCTTTAATATTCATTACTCTTTAATCTTAATGTCCATTTTACATTTGCTATCTAAACCTTGTTTTCATGGTATGACTTGACATTCAAAATGTGCTTGTCATTATTAGATCCAAGATAATCATTTATTAGATGCTAATGGCTAAACATAAGGTTAAGTTCAATTTCTGCCCATATTGTAGTGGAATCAGTGTGGAGTCTTGTTGTTTTATAATTGTTGGAACATAATACTTTGTGTTGGTTAATATACAAAGATATCGGCTATTATGTAATGCACTGATCTCACGACATTGAGACCGACAGAAGATAAGAATACGAGTAACATGTGTTAATATTAATAGCTGAGTTGAAGAACATATTACTGACTTATGATTATGCATGATAAACACGTAATGGCAGAATCTACCCTTAATAAGCTCTCTTATTGTTAACACTAAAAGCTACATTTTACTTTTTATTAATTTATTTCTTGTCATTAATTTTCACGCATAAAAAATAAATATAAAATCAATTTCTACTTAGAATCTTAAAACTATTGAAAAGTCACCGAAAATATCAGTATATATGAATACTATAATTTTAAAACTCACTTTTGTACTCAGCAACACTCATGTACATCATACTCCTTTCTTTGGAATCTTGGTAGATTGATGTAGATTTTCTCTCTAGTAGATTTTCTTTGGAATATTACTATGTGCTACTGGTTTTCAAGCAGGTCAGTTTCCCTTTAAGTATTTGGGGTGCCATTGTCCGGTAAGAAGCTGGCTATCCACCATTATATGTCGTTAATTGATCGAATTGTTAATAGAATTAAACACTGGACAGCTCGAACATTAACATATGCAGGGAGAGTGCAACTAATCCAAAGGGTGATGTTCGCGCTCACTAATTATTGGCTTCAATGTTTTCCCTTCCCCAAGGGTGTTATTCATAAAATTGAATCTATCTGTCGTAATTTCTTATGGACATGAGGATATGAAGGAAGCCGTAAATCACCAATTGCCTGGAAGAAGGTTTGCAAACCTAAATGTCAAGGGGGGATGAATATTATTGATATCGAGATTTGGAATAAAGTCAATTTAATCAAACTGCTCTGGAATCTGAACGGAAAAGCTGATTCTTTGTGGATTAGATGGGTTCAAGCCTATTACGTAAAAGCCGGGCATGTGATGGATATTGAAGTGAAGGCTAGTTACACTTGGATGATGAAAGCGATTTTTGATCAAAGAGAAAATGTGAAGAATTGGGAGGAATGGGAAGACATTGTGAGGTGGAATGAATTCAACATGAGAAAAGTGTACAAGCTTATTCAAGGTTGCAATCAGAAAATGGATTGGAGGAATCTGATTATGGGCAATACCGCTCGCCCTCGCGCTATTTTTATTCTCTGGCTTATATGTCATGATAGATTATCGACAAAAGATAGAATGCACAGATTCAGAATGATAGGAAATATGGATTGATGTTTCTGTTCAGGTGAGGAATCGACCAAGCATTTGTTCTTTGAATGTCCCACCACACGGCAGATTTGGATTGAGATTTTGGAATGGATCAAAATCCGACATGAACCCGAGGGGTGGAATAAGGAGGTTAATTGGCTCATTCAGGTTGCTAAAGGCAAGGGTGTTAGAGCGGCGATCCTTAAATTAGCAATAGCAGAGACTGTATATGAGGTCTGGAATCTTAGGAATAACAAAAAATTTGGTAATGAGACGGATACCACGCGTATAGGAAAAAGAATTATAGACAACATTGTTTATAGAGGTTGGAATAATCGGAAAATGAGGAAATACATGGCTATCCTAATGATAGAAGGATAATTAGTAGTTTCTCTTAGCTTGTCTAGTATTTTTTACTCTTAGTAGCTGGATCCCCATTGGATCGCCTTGTATCTATCGTTTTTTTGAATTAATAAAAAGGTTTATTACTTCAAAAAAAATTAACTCTTAAGTTATTATAATTATGTCTATCATACATCTCATTAAAAATGTCTTATTGAGCTCCATTGGCAAGGAGTCCCGTCCAAGGACATACGCGGGGAATACCGAGTTCGATTCCCAGGTGGATTAGTGGTCCACCTATGGTGGGTCGAAACCGGTGCAAATAGCAAAAAAAAAATGTTATTTCAAAAATATTTTATGTTTTTTAAATGATTTATTCTTTTCTAAGTTATATATTTTATATTTATTAATTTTTTATTAATATATTTTAGTTGAGTTAATTATTCTATTAATTATTACCAATAATATTTTAATAAATAATTTTGAAGATTTTTCAATACATCCGTTGAATCTCTTAGTTATCTGACGCAATTTTAATTATGTCTCGGTTTTCGTAGATACATATTTGGAAGCATATTTTTCTTTAAAAAAATTTAGTATTTTCCGTAGATGCATCTACGGAAGCGTTAAAACATAGTAAAACTTGAGATTTTCTCAATTAATTGAGAAAACCTCAAGTTCATGAAAGCTTCTGTAGCTACATCTACAGAAGAGTTTGAAAAAGAGTGTTCCGTATATGTATCTACGGAATATTCTGTTATATTTTAAATCAATTATATTTCACTTTAAAACTCAATTTTTATAACAAAAATGCAATATCAAATTATAGTAAATCAAAGTAGTGTAATTGAGGTTTTCCAATTACATTGATTTACTATAATTTGATATTTCATTTTTGTTAAAAAAATTGGAATTTAGGAGTGAAATGTAGTTGATTTGAAAATATAACAGAATATTCTATAGGTACATTTACAGATCGCTCTATTTTCAAACCCTTCCGTAGATGTAGCTATTTCATGAACTTAATTAACTTAAATTTTTCTCAATTAATTTGGATTTTTCCAATTAATTGAGAAAATAATTTTTTTTATTAAAAAAAATATTTTCGGAGGTACATCTACGGAAGTAGAGGGACAATTTTGTCAATTCACATGTGCATGAGAGATCCAAGAGATGTAGTTAGAAATTCCATAATTTTTTATGATTAAAATTAATATAATTACAAATTCAAATGAAATATTTGAAAATGAGAGTTTGAGTATTCTACTAAAACATTGCATCCACTCATTATTAGTTAGCGTATATATGTGATGATCACTCTTTTCTTCTTCTCTCTATCTATAATCTATAATTAGGTTCAATACAAGACTTTTGCATTTGAAGGATATATTGTGGCCATAAATGGTGCATTTATTCTATAATCGGAATTATTGACTATTTCTAGTTTCTAGAATTAGAGAAAAATATGTTGGAGGTTAAATTTAGGAAATTTCTTTACCCACCTCCTACCTTTCTTAAACACCTCTGGCGAATTTATCAAAATACCCCCTTGTTTCGGAAATGAATTTCTGAAAACGTACTTTTTATTGAAAAAAAAGGTGTTTTCAGAAATGTACTTCCGAAAACACAAAAAAAGGTGTTTTCGGAGATGCATTTCCGAAAACACCCCCTTTTTGAGTTTTCGGAGATACATTTCCGAAAACACGTCTTTTTTGAGTTTTCTGAGTTTTCGGAGATGCATTTCCGAAATATTCCAAGACCAAATTGGTCTTGGAATGTTTCGGATATACACATCCGAAAGAATTCAATAATTATTAAAAAATTAAAATCAAGGTGAATCAATACAATTAATAGGTATAAAATCAAGGTGAATCAATAAAATCAAGGTGAATCAATAAAATCAAGTAATTTTAAAGTTAAAAATTATTTTACTAACTTATATAAATCAAAAACATTTTAATTTCATGAGTAAATTTTGAATTATATAGAGTTAAATATAAAATTTATTCATTAAATAAAATTAAGACAAAATCTTTTTTTAATTTTTTTAAACTAAATAAAAAATTATAACTCATTTTTAATTATGAATCAGAATAGAAATATATAAATATATAATAATAATTATTAATTTTGTAAGTGAAATATATAAATATATAATATATAAATATATAATAATTATTATAAATTAAAACACTATTTTTTTAATTTTTATAATTATATATAAATATATAAATATATTTATAATTAATATATACTAACTATTATATAAATTTATAAATATATAAATATATAATAATTTTTATAAATATATAATAATTATTACATAAATATATAAATTAAAACACTCATTTTTTAATTTTTTTTTGTAAATATATAATAATTATTATAAATATATAAATAAAAAATTATAACTCATTTTATAAGTGAAATTATTTTAATTTTTTAATTAAAATTATTTTAAATTTTAAAATATGAATCAGAATATAAATATATAATAATTATTATTCATAACTCATAAATTATATCAAAATATATAATTATTATTATCCATTACTCATAAATTATATCAAATTTATGATATATGAATTAATTAATATCCTAAAATTAATTTTTGGGATTTTTATATTTTTTTTTGTTTTTTGGGAGATGCATCTCCGAATTAATCAAAATCCCAATTTTTGGGATTTTTTCGGAAATGCACTTCCAAAGTCTGGAAAAATTTAGAAAAAAAAAATTTCGGAAATGCATTTCCGAAGCAGGGTAAAATGGGGTTTTTGCTGGGGGTGACCCCCATAGGGAGGTGGGTAAAGAAAAAAATCTAAATTTAACCTCTTCTCTTCTCCTCTCATGTATCATCTACTTAATATAAATGTAAGGTTGTCATGATGAAAACCTTGGACAAAACCCTAGCTTCAAGATGATGTGTCACCCTCTTAAAACACTTAAGATGATGTGTCATTCTCTCAAAGCATTCCAAATTATATAAATTTAATAATTATTTAAAAAATCTCCTAAACTAAAAAATATATCTCTTCCTTTTTTAAACATTAATTCTTTACAATTAATTTTTAATAAAAAGTGACATTAATTTTTTTTATAAACAATATAATTACTATAATATTTTATATTTTATATATGTTAAAATGATTTTTATATCTAACATTTAAAGTTTCCCAAATCATGTTGATAATTACTAAAAAAAATCCAAATTAAAAAATATATGTTAAAGAATTGAAGTAGATAAAATTTTATAAAAATAATAATTTAAAAATGGAACTAAAGATAAAGTATTAGAATAGTCTAATGATCATAAGCATTTCATTTTAATAATTTAATAATATAAAATAAAAATATTTTTACGAAAATAAAAATTATGTGATAGAGAAAAGTAGATAAAATATTATAAAAATAAAAATTATTTGATATGATAGTTTAAAGTTTATAAGCATAAATAATAGAAACTATTTTTATTCTCATAATTAATAATTAAATTATAAACAAAATATGGTTCCTGAAATCCACTAAAACTCAACTATATCAATTATTAAATTATCTCTTAATTATTAAATTATTATTATTTCTTTAATAATTATTTCACTAATTAATTTCTTTATTCCACTGTCTCTTTTAATTATTAAATTATTATTTTTTGATAATCATCCTACTAACTAATAATTTTGCATATAAAAAATAATTATTTTAATTACTATTTTCAATTTATTAATTATTTATTGTATTATTATTAGTAGTAGTATTAATGACACTAATAAAACAAATTAAACACAATAACAATTAACTAATAATGACTTTTTTCCGTTTTTGTAAGAAAATAAACAAAAATATCAACTCATTAATTGTATGTTGGTTTGAATTATTATAAATTTATAACCATTTTTTAATATTCCATAATCTTAAATTTTAACTTTAATTCTAATCGTTATAATGTATGATTTGAATTATTATAAATTTATTATCATTTCTTTATATTCTATAACCTTCTATTCATTAATTTTTCAGTTATTTTATCCATCTAAATACATTAAAGGTGTTGTAAAAAAAACTTTCTACTAACCTCCTATTTAAATTCTATACATTCATTATAAATACCTTGGAAAATGGTCTTCAGTCTCTTTTTTTTTTTTTCATTTTCTCTTTTAAACTACAAATTTTCTCTTTCAAGAAAGATCCATCCAATCATGATCATTGTTGTGCATATGTACTATGTTTGATAGAAATTTTGATTTTGATTGTAATCACTTTCTAGCAGCAATTTTTAATATTTGATTCCATAATCTATATAATATTTGTTTATAAGTTTCTCTAACTTTCTTTCTTTATTTTCTTTTGTTAGTTAGTATGAATATAACTAATTTTATGTGACCGAAGGGAAAAGATAATGGAGATTCGTTTTGTTGTTTCTATTGCATCTTTAGTGCTGAATAAATCTGTGAAAAATAACATCTTATGTAAGTATATCTCTAGCCATTATATTTGCATACTAAATTTAAAAAAATGAAATTTATTTTGAGACTATTTTAATTATAAGAAACAATATTATATATATTTAAATAAATATTATGAATATTATTTATAAATTATAAAGTTAATTTATATTAATATATTGATAATAACAATATTTTTTATATACTTATTTTCATCATTCTATTTTCAAGATTTTTAATATATTTATTCATTTGATAAAAAAAGTCATATATAAGATCTTCATTCTAAGTTTTTTTATTTTATATGTTAAATTTATTTCTTCTTGATATAGTTAGAGGAGTTTACTTTTTCTTGCTATAGTTAAAGGAAGAATAAGAAAAGTATTTAATTTTGAAAATTTTTCGTTCTTTTTTCTCACTTTCTATTCTTCATTTTTATTATATCATATATGTGATTTGAACCATTACTAATTCATTTTTTTATTTCTAAGCTTGAATAACATTTGATTATAAGATGTAATTTGGCATTGACAAAGTCTAACGGTTGATTTGGCTACTAAATTATTTCTGTTTAATTTCTCTTTGCTATAATGAATTAAAATAATAGAAAATGTATGAAATTTAAAGGATTTTATTTTTCTGTGTTTCTTTTCGTTCCTCATTGTAATTATATCATATTAGGGCCACAATTAATTATAAGATAGAATTTAAAATTGGAAAAATCTAACTATTGATCGGAAGTACGTGGATATCTTATTTATTAAATTATCAATTGTTAAAATACACATTTATAACTTTTATTGTTCTTATTATATATAGAATTGTTATTGCAGTATTGATTTTATTCGTGTAAATGAATTTTGTAAAAGTAAATGTATTATATTTCACTATTTACAAAAAACTCAAATAGACTGTAAATTATCTTAAAGCATTGTTTAATTTGTACGACCCTTTAATATAAAAATAAAAAATAGTTAGGCATATAATAAAACTTTATCTCTAAAATTTGAATATGAATGTATATATATATATATATATATATATATATATATATATATATATATATATATATATATATATATATATATATATATATATATATATATATATATATATATATATATATATATATATATATATATATATATATATATATATATATATATATATATATATATATATATATATATATTTATACTAATAAAGTAATATATTACAATCCTAATATTTTTACTATTACTTATATCACTATAAATTACTTTTTAAAATTATATTTAATTTTGTAATTTTCCCTTTTAAATAGATGTTATGACTTAAACATTAAACTTTAGTTTTATATGATAAGCAAATAGTTAACCAATTGATGTCATTCAATTTAATTTATAAATGAAATTTATTGACTCTTCAATACTATATTAATGTTTGTAACTTTCAGTTACTATTATATTTTATTATAATAATAATAATAATAATTATTATTATTTTATTATTACTAATGGGTGTTTTTTACACAATCATTAAATTTTATAACATCAAATATTATTAAAATATTTGAACAGTCAAAAATTAATATTAGCTGAGAATATATAAAAAAAGAAATTGAAAAAAAATTCTCAAAAAAAATATATCTAAATCAATGGAATAAAATATTAAAAAAATTATAAGTATATAAAATGATGAACATATAGTGGAATAACTTTATTCTTAACTTCAAAAATTATATGTATTATTTGATACGTGAGTACTGACAAATATTATAATATAAATGGGTTATTACTAGAAATTATGTATAATTAAAAATTATATGTTTCTTAAAACTTATTGAATATAATAAAAACTACTTAAAATTATTTTAACGTTTATATATTTTAAAAAGTTGCTAAAATGTCTCTTTTAATGATTTAAAAAAGATACAAATTCAGTATTTTTAAAATTATAGAGTTTTTTTTTTTTTGGTTAAAAACATTATAGTGTTAAATCACTTAACTACGCACTAAACATCAAAATTATATTAATTATATAGGTTCGTAAATTTTATACAGTTTAAATCAATAAGAATTTTACTACTTCTAAATAATATAATATTTTTATTTATTTATTAAATAAATTAATAAAAAAATATAAAAAGTTACATTAACAAGTAAATATATATTTCAAGTTCTTATTTGTGAAAATAGCCAAATTTAATATATCGTTTAAATGTATTGAAAAATTTATAATTGACAAAAAGTTAATTATCTTCAAAATATTTATCATATTTACACTCTAAAATTATATAAACTCACATTTTAAATAATTTTTAATTTTTTTACAAAATATAATATTTAATACAATTATATCATGATATTTTAGAGTTATTTAATACGGCTAGATTGGGTGAGGTGATCAGTTCGGTGGTCCACGAAAACCAATCAGCTTTTGTCTCGGGCAGAATTATTCATGACAATATTATGATGGCGCAAGAACTTATTCGGGGTTACAGTAGAAAACATATCTCTCCGAGATGTATGGTGCAAATGGATGTTCAAAAAGCTTACGACACGGTGGAATGGTCAGCTCTCCACCACATCATGTTAGAGCTTGGATTCCCGCATATTTTTGTTAATTGGATCATGGCTTGTGTGACTACGGTTTCCTATCGCTTCTCTATTAATGGAACTCCGTCTAAGATCCTCAAGGCGAAACGAGGTCTTAGACAAGGAGACCCCATCTCACCTCTCCTTTTTGTGCTTATTATGGAATATTTTCACCGGATCCTTCAAGGATTATGTCGGGTACCAAACTTCAATTTCCACCCGAAATGTGAAAAGTTAAAGATTTTTAATTTGTGCTTCGCTGATGATATCCTGATGTTTGTGAGAGGTGATCTGGAATCAGTGAAATTGATCATGGATAAAGTTCGTGGATTCTCTGCTTCTACGGGATTACAGATTAGTATCCCAAAAAGTAGAATTTATTTTGGGGGTGTTGATGAAGATACCATTAATCAAATTCACCAGGAAACCGACTTTGCTGTTGGAAACATGCCTTTTAAGTATAGAAGTAATATACTGAATAGTATTTTTGTATTCAAGACGATGATTTGTTTACATTTGTGTGACTATATATATAGAGATTGTAATGAATTTACAATAATGAATTGCTAGAATCATGGAATAGTTGATTACTACTAAATGACTCTTTACTATAGAAATAATTGTCATTTAGTGAGATCAAATATAATTATTACTATTTAATTTAGTCAGACCTACGTTAATACTCCTATATGCCCCCTCAAGATGGAGGTATCCTCAATAACTCCAATCTTGTCTTTAAGGAAGTGATGTCGCGTGGAGGATAACGGCTTTGTAAGTAGGTCGGCTAGTTGATGACTTGTTGGGACATGTGAAACTTGAAGCTTCTTGGAGGTAACGAGATCACGAACAAAATGATAATCTATAGCAACATGTTTCATCCTAGAGTGAAAAACTGGGTTTGCACACAAATAGGTAGCTCCAATGTTGTCTGAGAATATAGTTGGAGCAGTAAATGGAATATGAAGTTCTTGTAGTAAGTTTTGAATCCATATTAATTCCTGAGTAGTGGTTGCGATAGTGCGATATTCGGCTTCGGTTGAAGATTTTGCAACTGTGGGTTGCTTCTTGCATGACCAAGAAATGATATTAGGACCCAAATAAATTAAATAAGCACCTGTTGATTTTCTATCAATTGTGTCTCCCGCCCAATCTGCATCACAAAAGCTTGTGAGGCGTGTATTTGAAGATCTCGTAAGATGAAGCCCGTTGGAGATGGTGGATTTGAGGTAGCGCAACACTCTCTTCAAGGCTTGCATATTTGTCACAGTAGGAGCTTGCATCCGTTGTGCTAGTTTATTTACCGGAAATGCGATATCTGGGCGTGTGATTGACAGGTAGTGTAAAGCACCAAGTATACTCCGGAATTCTTTACTGTCACATGACGTGGAGTCGGGTATAGGTTGTGAGCAGAAAGAAGTTGCCATGGGGGTTGACACAGGTTTGCAGTCACCCATGTTTGCTCGGAGAAGAATATCTCTGATATAATGGTGTTGTGTAAGGAATAAACCAGTCTTGGTTGGTAGTATCTCAACTCCGAGAAAGTGGCTTGGCGGACCCAAATCTTTGAGTGAAAATTGATTTGCAAGTGCCTGTTTAAATTGATCTAAAAAACAAGAACTGTTACCACATAATAATAAATCATCAACATACACTAAAAAATAGGCGGTTGTAGAACCGGAGATGTAGATGAACAGGGACGTGTCACTCTTGGAGTTGACAAAACCATATTGCAGTAAGAATATCTTTAAGGCATTGAACCAAGCACGTGGTGCTTGCTTAAGACCATATAATGCTTTCTTTAGTTTGCAAACATAATTTGGAAATGAAGAGTGAATAAAGCCAGCTGGTTGGGTCATGTAGACATCCTCACTAATTGTTCCATGCAAGAAGGCATTGTTCACATCCATTTGTGTGAGAGACCATCCTTTTGAGAGAGCAATGCAAAGAACAATCTTGATAGTTTGAGGTTTTATGACAGGGCTAAAAGTATCTTTGTAATCAATACCTGGCCTTTGATGGAATCCTTTAGCAATAAGTCTTGCTTTGTAGCGAGAGATGGAACCATCAGGATTTCTTTTCAATCTAAAAACCCATTTGTTACCAATTACATTGTAATGAGGTGATGGAGGAACAAGTGTCCATGTACCATTACGCACAAGAGCCATAAACTCGTCTGTCATAGCCTGTTGCCATTCAGTAGACTTTATTGCCTGAGATCCACATGTTGGTTCAATTGCTTTGGGCAAAGGATATTTTGTGGCAAGGTTTAATTGTTTGGGTTTGAAAATTTCATTTTTAGATCTTGTTTGCATTTGGTGACCAGTTTTTGGTGGGTGAATTGTAGGAGAATGGTGAATAGTTTGTGTATTTATGGGCTCATTATTATCAAGTGGGGTAATAGGTTCATGATTATCAACAGGTGTGGGTGGAGATAGTTGTGAGGTTGGTTGAGGTAAGTTAGGATTTAAGGTAGGGATAGGTTGGATTGGGTGGGTTACTGTCAAAGGTAAGGGATGATTGGGATTTATATCATTTGAATTTAAGTGAGAGTGCTTCTGTGAAGATTTTTCAGAATATGGAAAAATGTTTTCAATAAACTGGACATGTCTAGAATTGTAAAATCTATTGGTTTTATAATTATAACATATATATGAACTTTGAGACAAACTGTAACCAAGAAATATGCAAGGTTCAGACCGTGGTTGAAGTTTGTGTGAAGTATATGGCTTTAGCCAAGGAAAACAAAGACACCCAAAAGACCGTAGTTTGTTGTAATTAGGCTGAGTTTCAAATAGAGTGAAAAATGGGGAGTGCATGTTTAACGTAGGTGTTGGAAGACGATTAATGAGATAAGCAGCTGTTTGAGCTGCGAAAGACCAAAAATTAGGTGGTAGGGAGGCTTGATGAAGTAAGCACCTTGTAGTTTCAAGTAAGTGACGATGTTTTCGTTCACAAAGACCATTATGTTGTGGCGTGTGGGGTGGAGTGGTTAAGTGCTGAATTCCATTGTTTTGAAAATATGATTTGAGTTTAATGAATTCTCCACCATTGTCAGAGTAGAAACTTTTAATTTTACAATTAAATTGATTTTCCACAAGGTTTTTGAAAATTGGGAAAATGGTTGACACATCAGATTTAAACTTTAAAGGATACAACCACACATATTTAGAAAAGTGGTCGATAAAAATAACATAATATTTGAAATTATCTATGGAAATAAAAGGGGAGGGTCCCCAAACGTCTGAATAAATAACTTCTAATGGATTAGAGCTGAAATAGTGGATTTATGAAAAGGCAACTTATGGCTTTTATTTGCCATACAGTGGTTGCAGTTATTGAAAGAAACTTTGACAGGAATATTATTTGATTTGAGTATGTGATGGAAAATTTGAGACGATGGGTGACCAAGTCGATTATGCCAACACATAGACAGAGGAGCGGAAGTAATGGAGTAGGCATGTGGAGATGTAGATGTTGGTAACTTGTAGATATTGGAATCATTCGGACCTTGAAGAAGACATGCCCCCGTAGTCAAATCCTTTACCTTAAAGAAAGAAGGAAAAAATTCAATAGAGACATTATTAGTGTTGCATAATTGAGAGACAGATACAAGGTTTTGGGTGATACCAGGAGCATAAAGGACATTGTTAAGGACAAGGTTACGGTTAGGTTGGGATGAGTTAAGTTTTGTAGAACCAACATGTGTAATAGGAAGAGACATACCATTAGCAACATGGAGATGATCATTGCCATTGTAATCACTTTGTAGTGAGAGATTGTTTAGATCATTGGTGATGTGGTGTGAAGCGCCAGAATCAAAAAGCCATTCCGGTGGTGGGATTGTAGCTTGGGCTGCATAAGCTGCCGGTTGAGACGACTGCTTTTTGTTGCGTGTAAATTTGTAGCAGGTTTGAGCACCGTGTCCTTTTCTAGAGCAGAGTTGGCATATGACATTGGGGCGACGACCATGTTGATTTGAAAGAGCATGAGTGTTAGAACAAGATTTGTTCTGATCAATTATCTTAGTTTTGATGATAACAATAATATGAATTTTGCTTAAGATAATATGGTACTCTAATCCAATGCAATTTCCTTTTCAGGAAATATATAAAGAGTACGCATAATTCAGCGCTCAGAAGCTTTGTCTCAAAGGGTTCAGCATGCAACATCAGAACATGGTCTGGCAAGACATCAGAAGATGGTCGAAGCAGAATCAGAACATGGGTCTATGGAAGCATCAGAAGAACAAGAGAACAGAAGCACTGAAGTTCTGATGGTATCACGCTCAGAAGCACTTCAAGGTCAGAAGATCAGAAGATGCTTTGCACCAAGCTGTTTGACTCTGATGATATTCAAACGTTGTATTCACAAACATCAGATCAGAAGGAAGTACAAGTGGCAAGCTACGCTGACTGACAAAAGGAACGTTAAAAGCTATTCTAGGCTACGTCAGTAGACACAGCGTGAACAAGGCTCGAGGTAGTTGACAAAAGCGTATAACATTAAATGCGATGCTGTACGGAACACGCAAAGCATTAAATGCACTCAACGGTCATCTTCTCCAACGCCTATAAATATGAAGTTCTGATGAGAAGCAAGGTCAACGATTCTGCACCAAAACAACTCATATTAACTTGCTGAAACTCTGTTCTATTCAAAACTCAGAATCTTCATCTTCATCAAAGCTCACTACATTGCTGTTGTAATATATTAGTGAGATTAAGCTTAAACGTTAAGAGAAATATCACAGTTTGTGATTATAGCTTTTAAGAAGCATTTGTAATACTCTTAGAATTGATTACATTAAGTTGTAAGGAACTAGAGTGATCGTGTGGATCAGAATACTCTAGGAAGTCTTAGAGGTTATCTAAGCAGGTTGTAACTAGAGTGATCGTGTGGATCAGTATACTCTAGAAAAGTCTTAGAGGGTATCTAAGCAGTTGTTCCTGGAGTGATCAGTGTGTGATCAGAAGACTCTGGAAGACTTAGTTGCTGACTAAGTGGAGAACCATTGTAATCCGTGCGATTAGTGGATTAAATCCTCAGTTGAGGTAAATCATCTCTGCGGGGGTGGACTGGAGTAGTTTAGTTAACAACGAACCAGGATAAAAATAACTGTGCAATTTATTTTTATCTGTCAAGTTTTTAAAGCTACACTTATTCAAACCCCCCCTTTCTAAGTGTTTTTCTATCCTTCAATTGGTATCAGAGCGCCGGTTCTAAGGTGCAAGCACTTAACCGTGTTTAGAAAAGATTCAGGAAGAGAAAAACGCTTCAGTAAAAGATGGTTGATGAAAGTGAAAAGTCTACACCTGCATCTACATCTGGCTCTGCTGAGCAATACAACGGTAACAATGGTTATACTAGACCGCCGGTATTTGATGGTGAAAACTTTGAATACTGGAAAGATAAACTGGAAAGTTACTTTCTTGGTCTAGATGGTGATCTATGGGATCTTCTGATGGATGGTTACAAACATCCAGTAAATGCCAGTGGCGTAAAGCTGACAAGGCAAGAAATGAATGATGATCAGAAGAAGCTTTTCAGGAATCATCATAAATGCAGAACTGTTTTGCTGAATGCTATCTCTCATGCTGAGTATGAGAAGATATCTAACAGGGAAACGGCCTATGACATATATGAGTCCTTGAAAATGACTCATGAAGGAAATGCTCAAGTCAAGGAGACTAAAGCTCTCGCTTTAATCCAGAAGTATGAAGCCTTCAAGATGGAGGATGATGAAGACATTGAAAAGATGTTCTCAAGATTTCAAACTCTTACTGCTGGATTGAGAGTTCTTGACAAGGGATACACCAAGGCTGATCATGTAAAGAAGATCATCAGAAGCTTACCCAGAAGATGGGGTCCTATGGTGACTGCATTCAAGATTGCAAAGAATCTGAATGAAGTTTCTCTGGAAGAGCTTATCAGTGCCTTGAGAAGTCATGAAATAGAGCTGGACGCAAATGAGCCTCAAAAGAAAGGTAAGTCTATTGCATTAAAATCCAATATCAAGAAATGCACTAACGCTTTTCAGGCTAGAGAAGAAGATCCTGAAGAATCAGAATCTGAAGAAGAAGATGAACTGTCCTTGATCTCTAGAAGGTTAAATCAACTCTGGAAGACCAAGCAAAGGAAGTTCAGAGGCTTCAGAAGTTCAAAGAAATTTGAACGTGGAGAATCTTCTGATGACAGAAGATTTGACAAGAAGAAGGTCATGTGCTATGAATGCAATGAGCCTGGACACTTCAAGAATGAATGTCCAAAACTTCAGAAGGAAAATCCCAAGAAGAAGTTTCATAAGAAGAAAGGTCTTATGGCAACCTGGGATGAGTCAGAAGATGATTCAGACTCTGAAGATGAGCAGGCTAACTGTGCGCTGATGGCGACAGAAGATGACGGATCAGAATCTACATCAGAATCAGATTCTGAAGAGGTATTTTCTGAACTTACTAGAGATGAGTTAGTTTCCGGTCTAACTGAACTTCTGGAATTCAAGTCTCAGATTAGTCTCAAATACAAAAAGCTGAAAAAGCTATTTGAATTTGAAACAAAGAAGCTTGAGTTGGAGAATTCTGAATCAAAAGAAAAACTTTTAAAATTATCCAATAATGTTGGATCTCCTTCTGATTCAGAAAAATCCACTCCTAGTCTAAACCATATTCTGAAAGAATATGATTTAAGTTTCAGGAAGTTCTTATCTAGAAGTATTGGCAGAAGTCAGCTAGCTTCTATGATATATGCTGTGTCTGGAAACAAAAGAGTCGGCATTGGTTTTGAGGGTGAAACCCCATACAAACTTGAACCTGTTGATGAAATGAAATTCACATACAAGCCATTGTATGATCAGTTCAAGTATGGCCACTCCCATGATATTAGGCACACTTCACATGCTCAAAGTTTTCACATAACACACACCAAAAAGCATGTGACACAACCTAGGAAATATCATGAAACTCGCATTAAAAATTATCATGCTGTTCCTCCTATTGCTTACAATGTTAAAACCAAGTTCAATCAGAACTTGAGAAAATCTAACAAGAAAGGACCCAAGAAGATGTGGGTACCAAAGAAAAAGACTATTTCTTTTGCAGATTCTCTTGGCGACAAAGAAGATAAAAGTCAACATGACATGTCACCTGGACTCAAGTTGGTCTCAACACTTGAAGGGAAGAAGGACTGTCTTCCAAGTTCTGGTACTTAAATCTGTTGAAGAAACTATGTTCGTAGGAGATCAGAAAAGAAAGTTTATTAGTCCTGGAACCATCTGTTGTGTTTGTTCTAAAGCATTGATGTTTCGTTCTTGATTATTCTGAATGCTCTAAATGCTACAGAATATACAATATTGAAACATTGATTGAGGACTAATCAATAAATATCTGGTTTGATGATAAACTTGTTTCTGATGAAACAAAGCAGCTTAAGAATTTCTGCAGATACAATTTTGTCGTATCAGAAGCTGCAGAACAAAGAAGTGAACCTCCAGAAGCTGTGTATATCAGAAGTAATGGATCAGAAGATCATTCAGATTTATATCAGCACACTTCAGAAGGAGTGTTTCCAGAAGAGAAAGTTGATCAGATCAGAAGCAGTGATCTGAATCTGAAGGTGTAAAGTCTATTCTGAAATTTACAGCTGTCATCTATTATCTGATGGTGAACACGTGTCTGTACGGTTAGTACGAAGCGTGCAGTTGAAAAGACGCCGACCTATGTAACCGTTTTAAATCATTTCTTTTACCACAATCTCTCTCCTCACGTCACACGTCATTTAATGAAAATGATTTCTTTTGATTCTGAAACTATTCAATTTGTTTATTTATTCTTTTTCATTTTCTAGTTTATATTTGTCTCCTTATATTCTTTTCAAATCATATCTTACATCTTTTTCGCTCCCTTGTCTCTCTCTCTTCTTGCATTCTCTCGTTTGAAAAGTTCTTAGCCGTTTTCTAAAAACCCTAATCGAAAACCCAGTTCGTTTTTCTTGTTCGTTTTTGTTCATTCTGCATCCATGGCTGCCTTCTCATCCCAAAATGCTGAGTCATCTGTTCCTCATCATCTCCAAGAAGAAACTTTGCAACTCACCCCTGTTGTTGCATGCTCCATTCCTAAAGATGAATTGGAAGTTCTGTGTGAACTCATGGTTGACTTTGACAACATTGAAGAAAACCAATTTCACCTTAAAGAAGACATCATCTTTCAAGGATGGACCTCGTTGTTTGCTGAGTTCGTTGGTCCAGTTTATCCGGATCTTGTCAAGGAGTTCTGGGCACATGCTGTGGTTGCTCCAAAATCTATACTTTCTTTCGTCCATGGAAAGTTTGTTGTTATTACTGAAAACATCCTAAGAATGATGTTTGATCTGAAAAACCCTGAAGGGGTTTTTGAGTTTGATCAAAGGGCAGATTTGGGAAATGTTCTATCCACTCTCTATCCAAATGTCAAGAAAACAAAACACGTCAAGGATTTGAGAGATGTCTACAGAATCTGGACAAAGATCCTTCTTGGGTGTTTCTACCATAGGAAAGCAACACATGCCTCGGATTTCATCAGTAATGATCAAAGGTATATTCTTTATTGCATTGCCACTCAGAAGAAGGTTGATGCGATTTACATTATCTTCAACCATATGTGGAAAGCAGTAAAGGATTCCAGAAACGCTTTCAGAAAAGAAAATGGTGGAACAATCATTCCTTTTGGTAGAATTATTACAAACCTTCTGGTGCATTCCAAGATTGTTGAGAGTCTGGAGTCTGAAGGTATTATCAAAAACCTTGCTGTCACCTCTGGAGCCTGTCTGAATGCTTTTTCTTTAAAGAAGATGAAAATAATTGACACTATCCTCAAAGTTCCTCAACCTCTAGCTGGAACAAGAATCAGAAGAAAACCAATACTAGCTGATTTTGAAACCTTCTTCAATAGTGAGGTACCTGAAGTCAGAACTAAGTATCTGAAGTCACAAAAAGAGGATAAGAGTCTTAAAGATCAAGACAAAGATGCTCCTATTAAAGTGAATCGTAAGAAGGAAGAAAGGACCAAAAGAAAGTTTGATCATCCTGCTGCTACCACCAAGAAAGAAGTGGTCCCAGAAGAAGTCATTGCAAAGGTTGTTAAGGTTGTCTCTGCTGATTTTGAGAAGAAAAAGAAGGAAGCTGAGAAAAAGAAGAAGAAGTCAAATAACAATGCTGAGATTGTTGAAGTTGTTGAGAAGAAGAAAATCAGAAAAAGAAAGATGATTCTTCAAGAATCTGATGAAGAAAATATCTCTCAAGAGGCTGAGAATCAACCAGAAGTTCTGGCATATGTCAGAAGGAAAGAAATCGCTAGCGGCAAAGCAAAGATTATTGAAGAGCCGAAGAGTAAGAAGCAGAAGAAGACTGAGGATGTGGCCAAAGCTTTTCTGAGAGGTTCCAAAGGTATATGCATTTCTGAACCTGATTCTGTTCCTGCTGTTTGTTCAGAAGCTGCACCAATAGAGGTTGTCCCTACACCTGAACCAGAAAAAGCCACATCAGAATCACCTGTCTTTGTCCATGTTCCTACACCTCCATCTTCCCCTATAACCATTCCTTCCTCTCCACCTACCATAAATCCTGTTCTGGATATACCACCCCTTCAAACTCTCTTTCCATCTCAACCTTCTCTCAATGCCACCCTTGAACATACTCCCTCCACCTCTCAAAACAATCTTTGTGATTCTCCTCTTCCAACCTCTGCATCACATGAGCAGCTGCTCCGTGATTGCAACTACACTCCCAAGCCTCGTCCTGAAGCTGAAGTGGTAGTGTTAGATTCTGATACTGAAGCAGAATCTTCTTATAGGTTGGATAGAGAACCTCATCCGTACTTCACTTCCAACCCTGCCTTTTCAAAAACCCAAATAAAATTCCGCCCTGTATATCCTATTGGTGTAGTTTTTGAAAACATAAAGAGGAATCTCATAAGTACCTTTGATACTCTCAGAATTGCTGAAAGTTCTGGATTGAATGATGTTGCTATGCGGAACTTCTGGAGGATTTTTCGCAGAGAATCAGATGCTCTGTTTTTAGAACTTCAGGAAGCCTGTGTAGCTGCTGCCCCACGGCCTCGTGGAATTCTGAGGAATTATGAAGACTTCTGGTTTGCTAGTCTCAAAGGAAGACATCTGTTGGAAGAGAAGCCCTTCTTGGATGAGATGGAACAATTAAGATTGGCTGCTGAAATGGAAGCAAATCCATGCAGGGATATTGTTATCTTTATTCCTGATTATCCTGTTCTGCTCGGAGATTTCAAGACTCTCTTTGACTATCTGAGGGAAAATCCTTCTGAGAAAGACCCAAGCTTGGTCATTCCAGAAGTTGTTGACCCACCAGAAGTTGAAGGTCCTTCTGCTCCCAGGAATCTAGCTGCCATTCTTCAGGCACTTGAGAATGGAGACTCGGAAATTCCTGCTGCAGAATATGGAGATGCTTCTATGCAAGAAGCAGATGCTGAAGATCATGTTGCTAAAACTGTTCCTGTTGAGGAAATCCCTGCAAATGATCTATCCATGGAAGCTACAGATCAAGTTGTGATTCCTGTGGTTGAAAGTGGTGAAGCTTCTTCTGATGAATCTTCTCGTCTTGCAAGGACTCTGGAAGAAATTCAGAAGAGACAGGATGAGAAAAGCTCACTCAATGATAAGTATAACGCTTTCATGGTGAGGCAAGAAGGACACAACAATGAGGTTAAAGAGATGCCCGCCAAGATCTTGTCAAGGCTAGGGCCATCTTAGATTGAGTCTGTGTTGTTTCTTTCTTTTCGTTGCATCTGTCTTTGTGCATCTGATCTTTCTTATCTTCATGTACTTCTGTACCTGCTGTTTGAACTTCAATAAAATCATCTTCTTCCTCCGTGTGTTTCGTTTTGTTTGTCTCTGAATCTTTTTTGCTTTTTTGATGATATGACAAAAAGGGGGAGAAAGATAAATGATAAATGATTTGATTTAGTCAGTTGCTATTTACTAACAAGAACTGCAAGTTCTATATGGTTTAAGTGTTTTGCAGGTATAAAGAAGTGAAGAGAATCTTCAAAGCAAACACAAGAAGCAAAACCATAAGAAGAGTTATTCTGTAAAAAGAATAAGCTCAAGGAAACTGAAGCAAGCTGAGTGCTGTCAAGCTTCAGGAATCAGAAGCAAGAAAGAAGAATGAATCAGAAGCACTGATAATAGAATTTGATTCATATTTGTCTATTTGCTCTGACAAAATTCTATTTGCTCTGATACATTATTTTAGCCTATATGGCTCTGATACATATCATGTGTTCTAATATACATTTTATGTTCTGACTCGTTCATGCTGACTTTTGTCGTTTAGTTTTTGTTCTGTAACATTTCAGGATGTAGAGATGCTCAGATGATGCTCTGGTACATTCAACAATGTTCTGATACAAATCTAGCATGAAGTGATGTTGGTAGAAATTCAAAGCTCTGAAGTTGTCCTAGATGGAAGCAGAAGTCAGAAGCTGTGAATGTTCAGAAGATCAAAGAAATTCAAGTTCTGAAGCTGTCCTAGATGGAAGCAGGAATCAGAAGCTGTGAGTGTTCTAGGGATCTAAGGAAATTCTAGTTCTGAAGCTGTCCAATGGAAGCAGAAGTCAGAAGCTATGAATTCTCTAAAGACAGAAGCTTATGTGATCGTCTCTACCGAAATAATCAGGGAAGTCTTTTATTAAAGTTCTTCGAGTATTTATTTCAGGGGGAGATTATTTATCTCAGGGGGAGATTGTTAATCTCAGGGGGAGACATATTCATATGCTTATGCTATAGCTGTGTAATTTGTCTTTTGCCGTCTGCTCTTTCTGATCGCAAATTCATATCATTTATATATGTTTTTGTCATCATCAAAAAGGGGGAGATTGTTAGAACAAGATTTGTTCTGATCAATTATCTTAGTTTTGATGATAACAATAATATGAATTTTGCTTAAGATAATATGGTACTCTAATCCAATGCAATTTCCTTTTCAGGAAATATATAAAGAGTACGCATAATTCAGCGCTCAGAAGCTTTGTCTCAAAGGGTTCAGCATGCAACATCAGAACATGGTCTGGCAAGACATCAGAAGATGGTCGAAGCAGAATCAGAACATGGGTCTATGGAAGCATCAGAAGAACAAGAGAACAGAAGCACTGAAGTTCTGATGGTATCACGCTCAGAAGCACTTCAAGGTCAGAAGATCAGAAGATGCTTTGCACCAAGCTGTTTGACTCTGATGATATTCAAACGTTGTATTCACAAACATCAGATCAGAAGGAAGTACAAGTGGCAAGCTACGCTGACTGACAAAAGGAACGTTAAAAGCTATTCTAGGCTACGTCAGTAGACACAGCGTGAACAAGGCTCGAGGTAGTTGACAAAAGCGTATAACATTAAATGCGATGCTGTACGGAACACGCAAAGCATTAAATGCACTCAACGGTCATCTTCTCCAACGCCTATAAATATGAAGTTCTGATGAGAAGCAAGGTCAACGATTCTGCACCAAAACAACTCATATTAACTTGCTGAAACTCTGTTCTATTCAAAACTCAGAATCTTCATCTTCATCAAAGCTCACTACATTGCTGTTGTAATATATTAGTGAGATTAAGCTTAAACGTTAAGAGAAATATCACAGTTTGTGATTATAGCTTTTAAGAAGCATTTGTAATACTCTTAGAATTGATTACATTAAGTTGTAAGGAACTAGAGTGATCGTGTGGATCAGAATACTCTAGGAAGTCTTAGAGGTTATCTAAGCAGGTTGTAACTAGAGTGATCGTGTGGATCAGTATACTCTAGAAAAGTCTTAGAGGGTATCTAAGCAGTTGTTCCTGGAGTGATCAGTGTGTGATCAGAAGACTCTGGAAGACTTAGTTGCTGACTAAGTGGAGAACCATTGTAATCCGTGCGATTAGTGGATTAAATCCTCAGTTGAGGTAAATCATCTCTGCGGGGGTGGACTGGAGTAGTTTAGTTAACAACGAACCAGGATAAAAATAACTGTGCAATTTATTTTTATCTGTCAAGTTTTTAAAGCTACACTTATTCAAACCCCCCCTTTCTAAGTGTTTTTCTATCCTTCAATGAGGAGGTTGGTTACGACCTCTATTATTATGATTGGAACGACCACGGTTGGCGTAGTTAGCCGTGACAGGAGTGTGATGATTCATGAGTTCATCCCTCTTCAAATACATTTCATAATCCATAAGTTTGATGTAAAGTGAATCAAACGAAACTGGATCGTCACGAGTCCGAATTGATGCAGTGAATTCCCTAAATGATGGATCCAAACCATTTAGAGCATGGATGACAAGATCAATGTCATCAACAGGATGACCAATTAAAGACAATTCGTCTGAGATGGAACGGATGTTCTGCATGTACGCAGAGACAGTAGTGGATCCTTTTCTGATAGAGTTCAGGCGTTCTTTTAGTGACATAACGCGTGAACGAGATCGAGTGGCAAATGCACGTTTCAAAACTAGCCACGCATCTCGTGTTGTTGGTGCGCTGGACATTACAGCACGAGCTTCTTCATCGCAGGCACCAAGTAAGGCAATGTAGAGATATTTGTCTTGACGAATCCAAAGGTTAAACTCAGGATTGTCGGTTTCACTACCATCAACAACATTTTTTATAGTTGGAGAAGGACAAGGGGTTTCACCAGTGATGTAGCCATCAAGTTTGCGAGCTACAAGGAGGGAATGAATTTGACGGTGCCATGCCGGATAGTTTGTTGAATTCAGTTTGATGGGAAGTTGGGTGTTGGTGTTCAGTTCCACAAGGTCTTTTGAAGTGGAAGAAATACATTGTGAGAGAGTGGAGGTGGAAGATGGGGTAGTCACTGTAATACGGTGAACTGACTTTTATAATTGAAAATGTCGCGGTTAAGCAAGAGTCGCCACCGACTTTTATTTTATCCAAACAAATTCAGAAAGGCAAAAAGAAACAGAAAAAAACCTTTTAAGAAATCTAAGTTCGGGGGTAATTTATGCAAAGGGAAGGTGTAAGGCACCCTTTGCATCCATGGTTTTCCATGGGCTCTTAATTGCTTTGCTTGCTCGTTTGTTTAGAAAATGTAGATGAAAGAGATAGGGACTTTAGCTTGTGAATAAGCGTTGCCCTTTTGAAAAATTATGAGAAAGAATATAATAAAATGGTTTGAGCATTGCAAGGCAATTAGAGGCAATTACCTTAAACTCAAATGATAGGTCTCTTTTTGCCTTTCAGAATGAAAGGGTCTATCCTTGCCATAAGAGGGCAGGAAGCCTTTCGTTTGGAGGTTGAAGGGTCATCGAAGCATCCTTTGCCATAAGACTGTCCCATGCCATAGAAGGGCAGGTAGTCTGAGGCAAGGATCAGAATAAGCCATTTTCGTAGGCAGCCAGAAGATACCTCAGCCTTTTTCCGTAGGCAACATCCGAGGGTCGAGGTCATTTGTGTATCGAAGGCAGCATCATTAGGGTCGTGACCTTTTCATCGAGGCAACATGGCTGAGGTATCCTCGAATTCGAGGGACGAGGCTTATTCTGCAAAAACACAAAGGCAACAGGCAACAGGCAACAGAGAGGTTACCCCAAAAGGGTGCGTGTGTGCAACATTCACGTGATTATATTCAAATATTTATCTTTTAATTAGTTATTCTAATTCAATTAACGAGTTGCACTCCCTAAATTACTAACCACGCAGTTATAAAGTAATAAAGGGGAAGGGGACAATGAAACCAGCGGATCCCCAATGGGGTTTGACACAAGTAATAATAATAAAAAGCATAAAATAAAATGAGGTTTAGGGTTACCAACAACGTAGCTTTGGCAATTGATGAACCCTGAAAAGGAAAGAGACGCGACAGAAAACATATAGTTAGTGCATTATCAAATTCGAGGACAAACCTCATTAACTACAAAAGAAAATAGGATAATAAATTAAAAATAGAATAGGGAGAAGGTACTTAGCTTGGCATTTGCCTGACAGGGTTGAGGGCAAGGGTTTGCCAGAAGCATCGACTCTGACCATTAGGAATGAGCAAAGAAACAAATAAGGCGTGAGTGTATTATCAGATTCGAGGGCAAAGGGATTAACCCTAAAAATAAAAGGATAAAAAAAGAAATTAAAATAAATGAATAGTATGATAATAAGAGGCACTTAGCTTTGTATTTGATCTGATATGGTTAGCAGTCGGAGGAAGCCTCGAGATTAACCCTGAAAAGGCAAAGAGGCAAGGCTCGTGAGTGTAGAAATAGTCCGTTGAATTTTGAGGTTAATCTTAATAATGTTTTTATAAGGCAAACAAGTTTTAACATTAAATAATAAAGTCGGGACTTAGCTTCGTAATAGGCGAGGCTCATAGTCGAATGAAACCCTGTTGCTAACCTTGAAAAAATGCACAAAGAAAAAAAGGAGAAATTCTCAGTGTAGGAAGGATCCTTGTAAACCCTGATTAGGGCATAAGTTATCTATAGTTAATAGAATAAATAAAAGTCAAATTGATTAATTATTGGTTTTCAACCTAATTAATTAAATTGGTGAAAATAGGGTTTCGATTAAATGTATAACCCTAATACTTATTTTAACCAATTAATAAAAAAAATTAATTAAAATTAAATAAATAATTTGAACAATTTAAATCAATTTAAATAATGGTTAATAATTAAAATAAATACATATTTTTAATTATTAAGTTTTTTGAAGAAGAAAAAAAAAAGGTTAGAAAAGGAATTATTCTTCAAAGTTTTTTTTTTTTTAAGAATAATATATATATATAATATAATAAAACTAACTTATGTAATTAAAAATAAAAGAAATTACAAAATTCCTTAGCTTTTGATTCGGTGTGACCAAGCTAAAGACCATGATATGCGCTCCCGGATTTAGGCGCGTCAGATCTTGAGTGATCATCATCCCATGGTGTTGAAACGAGGGCGTATGGTACTCCTCCCAGATTGAAACGCACTGAATCTGCAAAGGAAATTTTAAAAAAAAACTTGCAAGGGCCAGGGATCGAGCCCTTGACCATTGGGTGAAATTCTCACGCCTCTTACCACTCCAGCCAGATATAATTACCCATCAACAATACGCTTCCTAAATAATATAAAGGAAGCAAGCTCCTAGAACAGAAAACTGGCGCGCGAATTCAAACGGGCGAATGAATGGTGGACACGCCATCGTCTTCTTTAACCAAAACCTGCACATAGCTTTTTATAGCGCTCATTTACAGAGAGCGTGGCTTGGAGGAGAGATTTCTGGGGGTATTGATGTCGAGTAACGATCCAAAAAGCCTCAATGAACCTCCAGGAATGTGAATTAGTGCTCAGAATTCTTGGAATCGTTCTTCAATTCAGAAATCGTGTTTCCACTTTTCTTGAGAATTTCCAACTCTTTCTTTCTTGGCTGCCGCGAAAACCAACCTCTCCCAAGGGTCTGACTCAATTGTCTACTTATAGAGGTTTCAATTAGGGTGAAAATTCTGATTTAAATCTCTTTGAATCAAGGGACTTGAATTTGATTGGAATTTTCTTCTAATCTTTCCAATTATGGCTAATTCCATATCTTTTTCCACCAATCCATATGAGCACGAATTTTAAATTAATTATGGAGTAATTTTGATGATTGAAATTGATTAGGATAAAAATAAATCAAATCCTTTCAATATTTTTCATATTATTTGATTTTATATTACTTTTTAATGAATTAAATTCAATAAAAATTAAATATAAAATCTATAATTCGTGGCTTTGTGCTTGGACTTCTTTGATGACTTGAGGATCAAGATTGGACAAAAAGAACTTGGGCCTTTTTTCAAAAAGTATTCAATTCTTTCACATTTTCCTTCCCAAAATAGCCTCACCTTGACAAGGCCTATCTCCCTCAATTTTTGGGGTATGGAAGTGTTCTAAGACATTTTGGAAACCTTAGAGAGTCCTCTAACCAATGTATTTGGTCTCACATCAAAATCTTTTTCCATTCTTATTTTATGTCCTTTTGAAAAAAGTATCTTTTTGTTGACTTTTGAAAAGGACCTATAATGTATGAAGTCATATCTCTCAAACCATTGACTTATGAGCTCTGATTCTTGGACCATTGGATAGAGGAATGAATTCCCTTCAAAATGAGCTTTGGTGGGAATTTTTCTGATGAAGTATGAATATTTGGTGAATTTTCAAAGTTTGGTTGACTTTTTCAGCTCATGCCCAAAATAGTAACTTTTGACTTTTGACTTTTCTGATCTTTCTTTGCATCATCATGATCAATTCTTGATCAAATGGTGAATGATACTTCAATGTGAGGGTCTTGACAAAAAATCAGGAGTTTTGACTTTATTTTGACCACAGTTGACTTTTTAGGTCAACTAGTCGACTGGTGACTTTCTGAACTTTTGAGTGGCCAGAGCTTTGAGATAGGCCTTGATACTTGTCATGGAAGTAATTTGAGCCATATGGGATGTCTTGGAGTCATTGATTCAGTGATTTTCCTTTGAAAGAACCAAACACTAGTTCAGAGCCTTTGTGTAGGGGAAAGTGTCTGGAAGCTTTGTGTGTTGATATGAATTTGTGTAAGAGAAATTGTGTGGGCAAATTTTGGGGTATGACAGCTGCCCCTGTTCAATTATCTTAAACCTGAAGATGTAGAGTGGTTTGTGTGCCAGTCGGTATCTGAAGGTGGAAGATGATTGAACACTAGAATACCAAGAAATTTGCCCTAGCTGAAATAGGGACTTTTGCCGGAGATGGGCTTAAAGATGCCATATGACTTGATAGGATTGAGGGTTAGAATGTGTCGTATGTTAGACTGTTTGCATCCGTAGATGTCTGGAAAACCGTGCGTTAGGCTGAAGATAAGTTGTACGTTAGACTAATCTTGATTGCATCCTCAGATGTCTGGAAAACCGTGCGTTAGGTTGATGGATAGGTCGTGCGTTAGACTACCCCATTTGCATCCGTAGATGTCTGGAAGACCGTGCGTTAGGTCGAAGAATGAATCGTGCGTTAGACTATTCTCAATTGCATCCTCAGATGTCTGGAAAACCGTGCGCTAGGTTGATGGATAAGTCGTGCGTTAGACTACCCAATTTGCATCCGTAGATGTCTGGAAGACCGTGCGTTAGGTCAAAGAATGAATCGTGCGTTAGACTATTCTCAATTGCATCCTCAGATGTCTGGAAAACCGTGCGTTAGGTTGATGGATAAGTCGTGCGTTAGACTACCCAATTTGCATCCGTAGATGTCTGGAGCGCCATGCGTCAGGCGTTGCTTTGAATAAGATTCGCTTCTTTGTAATGTACCTGTCAAACATTGTTAGCTTTTATGTAATGTTATGATGCATGAACTATGTGCTTCTCAAAATAAATGAGGAATGTGTATGTGATGTATGAATATGTTTATGACTTATGATGCGTGTTTATGATTTATGATGTATGATTATGATCTGTGCTTCTCGGAACATCTCGATTGAGAAGATAAATCTCTATATCATTGTGAGTTTGATGTTTGATCTTGTCTTGAGGATGCTCAGCTGGGGATTCATGGTTTCCGCTTGGGGATGAAAGTAACTTGATGTATCCTGATTGGGGGTGAAATATAGTAGTAAGCCATGTTGGAGAAGAGCAAAGTGTTGGAGAACCGGTAGTGTTGAAGATGTCAACTCTGTTGAGGAGCTATGTCTTTTATTGGACGAGAGCATTTGAAGATATCTTCTTAATGATTACTCTGTGGGGATATAATCTTGTGAACCCGGCTCTATGGGGAGACCTAGGTGAAAGTTGCCCCCAGTATTATAGTAGCTACCATTCCTGGATTTGATTAGGGCACACCGCTGAATATTGTTCGAGATGTCAAACTGGACTTACATAGATTTGCCCCTGCTAGTAGGGACTTTGGAAAGATTCGCCTCGCGAGGACTTTATGACATGTGCACTATGGGCGTCATGCCCCTAGTAATCGTAAGCTCAAGACGGTGTCCCATGTTGATTGGGGAGTAGCTTTAGATATACTTGGATGCATGCCCCTGATTGTTCGAGCATCCATGAGAGATTCTCGGAATCTTGACTTGATTGCCCCAGATTGATTGGGCAAAATGTGTCGTGCCCCTTGTATACATAAGAGACATTGCTTCTGGAGTGATTTTGTCTGTCGGGATAACTTTCAGTCATTAGTTGTACCATGTGCAAATTCTTCTGGATGCTAACATTTGAAATTATGTAGCAGAATATGTTTAATAATGAATTCATGAGATGCAATGCATACGTCTGTCTTGAGTTTTTGAAAAACATTAAAATTGGAGATGTAAAAGCATGATATTTATGAAAACATGATGTTTGTAAAAAACAGGATATCAACTTAACATTTGTAGTAAACCTTAAGGAGTCGGGATACTTTTCCGGTGACAGTATGCTTTTGAATTAACCACGCTTCAGTTAGGACTTTCAAGGGTTGTAATGTGGCTCGGTTCACGGTTTAAGAAACAAAGGATAAAGGCTCAAAATTTATTTATACCCACCCCTCTTCGTGATGATCTTCAGTCCTAAGCTCAGTCGATTCAACTTATGCATTCAGGTTCCAAGAGACTTTTGGATTTGCACCTTTGATAATGATGATGGTTCACAAGCAAAGAGAACTTTTGAGATGGCAGTCATTTCTTCCTTTTGGTAGTCACAACTTTGAGTTGTTCAAGAATTTATTGACTTCTCCTTTTTCATCTTTTTGATATCCCTAACTTTTGCCTGAACTGTCTATTTTGAGCTTACAGTCAGCGGGATGCCTTGATTTTTTTGCTTAAGTCATCTTTTTATTTTTTTTTGACTTAGCAGGCTTTTCTTTGTATATATGTTTTTTCATTTTTTTTCTTTTGAAAGATATTGACTGCCTTGCTTAATGATTGATGAACCATCATTGGCTGTTGATTGACATTTCCAACACTTCTTTGATGTGTGCGGATGAATGCTTGGGATTAAAACCTTTGTTGGAAGGTGTATTGAATGACTCTCTAAAAATAGAATGCACAGCCAAATTAACTGAGAACTACCCTGCCCCAGGTTATGATCAAGGGTTTTAATTAGTACAAGAAAGAAACTTCTACTTCTTAGGCTCAAAAAGGGGTTGACAAGGGATTAACATCCTTATATCTCCACTGTTTAGGAATTGAAACAATGCCTGTACATCGTCAGCATAGTCCGTTCAAAAACACACTGTATGAGGTTGCGGTATCGTTTTCGTCATCCTCCCTCAAAAGGCTTACAGCTTAGCAGGAGTTGAGTATCACAAAACATATGCAGAGTAACGACATAATTTAAAAAGAGTGATAGCGAAATAATTTATTCAAGACAAACATATGCAATGCACTGATGATGATTATTAAAACAAATAATGTCTATCATAATTGGAGTGTTTAAACAAACAGAATAGAAATTGCAAATGAAGGTAAATCTAATGATCTAAAGAGTTCATCCTTCTAGCCATTCATAGTATTAGCAATCTTGTTATGTTTATGCATGGGAGCAGTAATGATGTTCGGAGTTTCAGGAGCTTCGAACTCGATCTCCCCGGCATCTATCATATCTTGAATTTTGTTTCTCAGGGCCCAACAACTATCAGCATCATGCCCAGTAGCATTGGAGTGGTAAGCACATGTAGCTTTGGGATCGTAAGACGGGCTTGCAGTGTTGGGAAACTTCGGAGGATCCTTTACGGTGATCAGATTGGCTTTCAGCAGATATTGTAGGGCTTGAGATAAAGGCATGTTGATCTTGGTGAATTGCCTCCTTGGTCTATCAGTCTTGCGTTGGTAGTCTTGTCTAGGAGCTTGTTGAGATATTGGTGCAGAGATGAGGACGGCACCAACAGACTGATTCTGGTCATCCTTACTACGACTCTTTTGACTATGAATAGCATTAGATTCGTTTCTTCCTTGATACGGCTTCCTTGTAGTACCAGAGGCAGAACCCACTTGAATCTTCCCACTTCGAATACCATTTTCCACACGTTCTCCAGTTAAAATGAGTTCAGTAAACCCAGAAGAAGAACTACCCAGCAGGTGACTATAGAACGGCCCAGTTAGCGTGCCCATGAATATGTCCACCAACTCTCTATCATTCAAAGAAGGTCGGACCCTTCCAGCTAGATCTCTCCACTTTTGTGCGTACTCTTTGAAACTTTCTTTAGGTCCCATAGACATGCTTTGCAGTTGCATGCGAGTTGGTGCGAGATCGGAATTATATTGGTATTGCTTATAGAAGGCAACAACTAAATCTTCCCAGGTATGGATGTTGGTACTTTCCAGTTGATAGTACCATTCGAGTTGAGTTCTAGATAAGCTTTCCTGAAAGAAATGGATCCAGAGCCTCTTATCAGCAGTGTGAGGTTGAATCTTCCTTACATAAGACCTCAAGTGTAGTTTAGGACAAGAGACTCCATCATACTTAGCAAAGTCGGGAGTTTTGAATTTTGGAGGAATAACGACCCCAGGCACAAGTCCAAGCTCTTCAAAATCCAGCCCAGGTACCTTCTGAATTTCCACACTTCTCAGACGCTCTTCTAACATCTTGTATTTGTCATCGGGATGTTCGCCCTCATGGTAATAGTCCTCTTCTTCTTCAGAGAGTTCGGCAGAGTCGTGGTTACTTTTTGCATCGGTTTTGATACTAGCATCATCATCTTGCTCATCCTCATCACTGTCTTCAGAGGTTTCAGCATCCCTGAGTTGCAAGATTGGTCTAAGCTTTTTCCCTCGAGTCTTCTTACCCTCTTTGGGAGCTTCAGCTTCTTCAACCTTTTTGAGGGGGCCTTTGAACCTTCTTCCCATATTGAGAACACCTTTAGGTTTCTTGGTCTTCTTTTCCTTCTTAGTCAGAAGGGATTTCAGCTCATCTTGCCCCTTGGACAAATTCAAAATCAGGGCTTGGAACTCAGTGTTTTGAGCTTGGAGATCCTTAACTGATTGTTCGAGATTCATGATGCTGAAATAAACAGCGAGGAAGGATGAGAAACCCGTCATAGGAAACCTGTTATGCAATGTTATGAATGCAAATGCAATATTTTCAAGGATCTTTAGGCTTTTAGTTAGCAACATTAGAAAATGATTTGGTCGCGTCTTTGTCTGAAGAATTATGAACTTTGTCTTGGAACATCTTCCTTTGAGAATCAAGCTCACCATATCGAGTGGGTCATCGCCTCTGATTCGGGATACTTCTGAATTTGAAGGTACATGGCTAGAGGAAAATAAATCCTCTTGCCCCTTGATAGGTATCGTGTCCCTGAATTGGAAGGCATGTGACTAGAGGAAAATAAATCCTCTTGCCCCTAGATAGGAATTCAGTCCTTGATAAGAGCACCTGAAATTGCGCGCCCTAAATCCCTAAGATCCTTGAAAGGGTTAGTTAAATCATGTTATGCTTATGATGTCATGATGTCATGATGTTATGCGAATGAAGTTTATTTGGCATAGTGTGAGATAGTAAGGGCAAACACGTCCTTTTAACAAAACCTGCAAAGAACAAAGGTTAGTAGCAAACACAAACAAGTCACACAAGTCACACAATTTTTTGACTTAAGGCTTGCATGGAGTCTGATCAGGTGTCCTTCCCAGGGGTGTTTCTATGGATAAGGAGATTTCAGCAACGGGTTCTACAAGTTATCCAGAATTGTCAGCCCTTCTAAAGCACCCTCGGACATGATGCATTCGCACCATGCAATGATACTTTGAGAAAGAACCTATCTGAATTGTAGCATCGGGTAGCGACTAGTTCTTAACATTTGTCAAGAGTAGTCCCCCCACTACGTTCCTAAAGGCCAGGATGGGTTAAGGGTAACTAAAGGTCCTTGAGCTCCGGCGCACCCACAGACACATACATAGACCCCCCTCATTTGAGAAAGGTGTGCATATGCTATGGAGTCCTAACTCAAGCGTGAACTTCATATTGACTCATCTCCCACATATGTGAAAGAGGTCGCCATGACTATGTCACTCCTAATCTTAAGTGTTCTTGAATCCGGGAATAAGATTCGTCCTTCAATTTTCCCAAAACGCCCCTGAAAAATAAAACAAACAAAACAAACAATAGAAAACATTTAAGTGAATCCTAAACTTTTAAGGTAACCCCTCTTTTATCGGAAAATCCCCAGCAGAGTCGCCAGTTCTGTAATACGGTGAACTGACTTTTATAATTGAAAATGTCGCGGTTAAGCAAGAGTCGCCACCGACTTTTATTTTATCCAAACAAATTCAGAAAGGCAAAAAGAAACAGAAAAAAACCTTTTAAGAAATCTAAGTTCGGGGGTAATTTATGCAAAGGGAAGGTGTAAGGCACCCTTTGCATCCATGGTTTTCCATGGGCTCTTAATTGCTTTGCTTGCTCGTTTGTTTAGAAAATGTAGATGAAAGAGATAGGGACTTTAGCTTGTGAATAAGCGTTGCCCTTTTGAAAAATTATGAGAAAGAATATAATAAAATGGTTTGAGCATTGCAAGGCAATTAGAGGCAATTACCTTAAACTCAAATGATAGGTCTCTTTTTGCCTTTCAGAATGAAAGGGTCTATCCTTGCCATAAGAGGGCAGGAAGCCTTTCGTTTGGAGGTTGAAGGGTCATCGAAGCATCCTTTGCCATAAGACTGTCCCATGCCATAGAAGGGCAGGTAGTCTGAGGCAAGGATCAGAATAAGCCATTTTCGTAGGCAGCCAGAAGATACCTCAGCCTTTTTCCGTAGGCAACATCCGAGGGTCGAGGTCATTTGTGTATCGAAGGCAGCATCATTAGGGTCGTGACCTTTTCATCGAGGCAACATGGCTGAGGTATCCTCGAATTCGAGGGACGAGGCTTATTCTGCAAAAACACAAAGGCAACAGGCAACAGGCAACAGAGAGGTTACCCCAAAAGGGTGCGTGTGTGCAACATTCACGTGATTATATTCAAATATTTATCTTTTAATTAGTTATTCTAATTCAATTAACGAGTTGCACTCCCTAAATTACTAACCACGCAGTTATAAAGTAATAAAGGGGAAGGGGACAATGAAACCAGCGGATCCCCAATGGGGTTTGACACAAGTAATAATAATAAAAAGCATAAAATAAAATGAGGTTTAGGGTTACCAACAACGTAGCTTTGGCAATTGATGAACCCTGAAAAGGAAAGAGACGCGACAGAAAACATATAGTTAGTGCATTATCAAATTCGAGGACAAACCTCATTAACTACAAAAGAAAATAGGATAATAAATTAAAAATAGAATAGGGAGAAGGTACTTAGCTTGGCATTTGCCTGACAGGGTTGAGGGCAAGGGTTTGCCAGAAGCATCGACTCTGACCATTAGGAATGAGCAAAGAAACAAATAAGGCGTGAGTGTATTATCAGATTCGAGGGCAAAGGGATTAACCCTAAAAATAAAAGGATAAAAAAAGAAATTAAAATAAATGAATAGTATGATAATAAGAGGCACTTAGCTTTGTATTTGATCTGATATGGTTAGCAGTCGGAGGAAGCCTCGAGATTAACCCTGAAAAGGCAAAGAGGCAAGGCTCGTGAGTGTAGAAATAGTCCGTTGAATTTTGAGGTTAATCTTAATAATGTTTTTATAAGGCAAACAAGTTTTAACATTAAATAATAAAGTCGGGACTTAGCTTCGTAATAGGCGAGGCTCATAGTCGAATGAAACCCTGTTGCTAACCTTGAAAAAATGCACAAAGAAAAAAAGGAGAAATTCTCAGTGTAGGAAGGATCCTTGTAAACCCTGATTAGGGCATAAGTTATCTATAGTTAATAGAATAAATAAAAGTCAAATTGATTAATTATTGGTTTTCAACCTAATTAATTAAATTGGTGAAAATAGGGTTTCGATTAAATGTATAACCCTAATACTTATTTTAACCAATTAATAAAAAAAATTAATTAAAATTAAATAAATAATTTGAACAATTTAAATCAATTTAAATAATGGTTAATAATTAAAATAAATACATATTTTTAATTATTAAGTTTTTTGAAGAAGAAAAAAAAAAGGTTAGAAAAGGAATTATTCTTCAAAGTTTTTTTTTTTTTAAGAATAATATATATATATAATATAATAAAACTAACTTATGTAATTAAAAATAAAAGAAATTACAAAATTCCTTAGCTTTTGATTCGGTGTGACCAAGCTAAAGACCATGATATGCGCTCCCGGATTTAGGCGCGTCAGATCTTGAGTGATCATCATCCCATGGTGTTGAAACGAGGGCGTATGGTACTCCTCCCAGATTGAAACGCACTGAATCTGCAAAGGAAATTTTAAAAAAAAACTTGCAAGGGCCAGGGATCGAGCCCTTGACCATTGGGTGAAATTCTCACGCCTCTTACCACTCCAGCCAGATATAATTACCCATCAACAATACGCTTCCTAAATAATATAAAGGAAGCAAGCTCCTAGAACAGAAAACTGGCGCGCGAATTCAAACGGGCGAATGAATGGTGGACACGCCATCGTCTTCTTTAACCAAAACCTGCACATAGCTTTTTATAGCGCTCATTTACAGAGAGCGTGGCTTGGAGGAGAGATTTCTGGGGGTATTGATGTCGAGTAACGATCCAAAAAGCCTCAATGAACCTCCAGGAATGTGAATTAGTGCTCAGAATTCTTGGAATCGTTCTTCAATTCAGAAATCGTGTTTCCACTTTTCTTGAGAATTTCCAACTCTTTCTTTCTTGGCTGCCGCGAAAACCAACCTCTCCCAAGGGTCTGACTCAATTGTCTACTTATAGAGGTTTCAATTAGGGTGAAAATTCTGATTTAAATCTCTTTGAATCAAGGGACTTGAATTTGATTGGAATTTTCTTCTAATCTTTCCAATTATGGCTAATTCCATATCTTTTTCCACCAATCCATATGAGCACGAATTTTAAATTAATTATGGAGTAATTTTGATGATTGAAATTGATTAGGATAAAAATAAATCAAATCCTTTCAATATTTTTCATATTATTTGATTTTATATTACTTTTTAATGAATTAAATTCAATAAAAATTAAATATAAAATCTATAATTCGTGGCTTTGTGCTTGGACTTCTTTGATGACTTGAGGATCAAGATTGGACAAAAAGAACTTGGGCCTTTTTTCAAAAAGTATTCAATTCTTTCACATTTTCCTTCCCAAAATAGCCTCACCTTGACAAGGCCTATCTCCCTCAATTTTTGGGGTATGGAAGTGTTCTAAGACATTTTGGAAACCTTAGAGAGTCCTCTAACCAATGTATTTGGTCTCACATCAAAATCTTTTTCCATTCTTATTTTATGTCCTTTTGAAAAAAGTATCTTTTTGTTGACTTTTGAAAAGGACCTATAATGTATGAAGTCATATCTCTCAAACCATTGACTTATGAGCTCTGATTCTTGGACCATTGGATAGAGGAATGAATTCCCTTCAAAATGAGCTTTGGTGGGAATTTTTCTGATGAAGTATGAATATTTGGTGAATTTTCAAAGTTTGGTTGACTTTTTCAGCTCATGCCCAAAATAGTAACTTTTGACTTTTGACTTTTCTGATCTTTCTTTGCATCATCATGATCAATTCTTGATCAAATGGTGAATGATACTTCAATGTGAGGGTCTTGACAAAAAATCAGGAGTTTTGACTTTATTTTGACCACAGTTGACTTTTTAGGTCAACTAGTCGACTGGTGACTTTCTGAACTTTTGAGTGGCCAGAGCTTTGAGATAGGCCTTGATACTTGTCATGGAAGTAATTTGAGCCATATGGGATGTCTTGGAGTCATTGATTCAGTGATTTTCCTTTGAAAGAACCAAACACTAGTTCAGAGCCTTTGTGTAGGGGAAAGTGTCTGGAAGCTTTGTGTGTTGATATGAATTTGTGTAAGAGAAATTGTGTGGGCAAATTTTGGGGTATGACAGTCACCATTTTGGATCGTGATTTTTTGTTTTGTTTTTGTTTTGCTGTTTAAGCACAAGGCTTAACTGATACCATATAGAAGTAATATACTGAATAGTATTTTTGTATTCAAGACGATGATTTGTTTACATTTGTGTGACTATATATATAGAGATTGTAATGAATTTACAATAATGAATTGCTAGAATCATGGAATAGTTTATTACTACTAAATGACTCTTTACTATAGAAATAATTGTCATTTAGTGAGATCAAATATAATTATTACTATTTAATTTAGTCAGACCTACGTTAATACTCCTATATTAAGTACCTTGGCGTCCCTTTGGCCAGCAAAAAGTTAACCATTTCCCAATGTCAGCCTCTAATTGAGAAAATGCTTACTAGATTGAGACATTGGAGCACACGACTTCTATCGTATGCAGGGAGAACCCAATTACTGAAGAGCGTCATTTTCTCTATTGCAAACTATTGGATGCAGATCTTTCCGCTCCCTAAAAAAGTTATTGATCACATTAATAGTATTTGCAGGAGCTTCCTTTGGACAGGTAAAGAACACATATCTAGGAAAGCACCTATTGCCTGGGATCATCTGAGTAATCCTATAGCTGCTGGTGGGTTAAATTTGAGCTCTCTCATGGAATGGAATAAAGCAACTGTTGGTAAGCTTCTCTGGAATGTGTGTGAAAAAAAGGACAGGTTATGGATCTCCTGGATTCATACTTATTATATAAAAAAATCAGATCCTCTTACCTATTATCCTGACATCCATTGCTCCTGGATCCTGAAAGCTATGTTCAAGCACAGGGATGACCTTGTTCATACAGACATTTGGAAGGACTTCTGTAATACAGGTAAATATATTACTCGAAAAGTTTATAACCTGTTGCGAGGGGAAAAGCCTAAAGTGACTTGGAGAAAAATCTTCTATGGGAATTTGGCTAGACCTAGAGCCAAATTTATTCTCTGGATGACTTGTATGGAGAGGCTTCCAACCAAAGATCGCCTGCAGCGTTTTGGTGTGATCAATGACGGTAAATGTGTTTTTTGCGAATTAAATGAGACGATTAACCATCTTTTCTTTGAATGCGTTATCACAAAGAGAATTTGGCATGACATACTCAGGTGGATTAATATAGTGCACATTCCGGGGGATGGCAGACAGAATTACTTTGGCTATGCCATGCGACGAGTGGAAGAGGTAACAAAAAATGTCTCCTTAAGTTAGCTATATCTGAGGTTGTTTATGCAATATGGACATGGCGAAACAAGATTATTTTCCGTACCAACCGGGGGGTCCGATCCGTAGTAATGAAGTGATTGACACTATTCTGCTGAGAGCTAACAACAACAGGAAACTGAATAGATATTGCAATAGAATCTAATTTGTTGTTTCTTTGTCGATTTGGTTTTCGCTTTTGTAAGGTAGGTCACCTTGTTATATTGATACCTGGATCGTTGTGATCGGTTTGTAATACCCTGTTTTTGGAAATATATACTTCTTTTGATCCAAAAAAAAAAAAACTATTTATTAATTATTAAAAATATTCTTTAGTTAATAATATTCATTTCTTTAAATTTATACATTTTAAATTATAATAGTAATTTTTTTCTAATTTATTGTCTTTCACATTAAAAAAAAATAGTATAATTGCAAACATAATATAAATGGTCTACAAGAAAATTTTATATGCAAATAAAAAATTAAGTATCAACTATTATAAAAAATATTAATTTTATTTCTAATGTACCCGTGCGAAGCACGGGTCGGCGATCTAGTTATCCTAATTCATATAAAATTTATATGCCACTTGTCTTCATTCGACGTTGTGATTTTCACCTCCAACTATTATTATTATTATTATTATTATTATTATTATTATTATTATTATTATTATTATTATTATATTATTATTATTATTATTATAATATTATTATTATAATATTATTATTATTATTATTATTATTATTATTATTATTATTATTATTATATTAATAATTAATAATACCAGAAAAAGAACCAATAAACATAAACACCAAGTGATATATAAATAAGAATACGAAGAGTGTCTTTTATGACTCAAAGGGAAACTAAAGCTTAAGCCATGTTCACCTTTCTACAAATTTCTCTTTCACATGCAAACTTCTATTCACCATTCTCTATGTTTTTCTTCACAATCTTTTCACTCCTACTCTCTTTTTTCTTCATAATCAAATATTGGTATTTTGCCAACAATTCTTCTGCCACCACAAAAAACTCACCACCATCACCTCCAAGATTTCCACTACTCGGTAATCTTCATCAACTTGGCTTATTCCCTCACCGTACACTCCAAACATTATCTCACAAATATGGCCCTTTAATGCTTCTTTATTTTGGCAAGGTTCCAGTACTTGTGGTTTCTTCTGCTGATGCAGCAAGAAAAGTAATGAAAACTCACGATTTGGTTTTCTGTGATAGGCCACAAATTAAAATCTTTGATATCCTTTTATACGGTTCCAAAGATGTGGCAAGCTGTGCATATGGTGAGTATTGGAGACAAGTAAGGAGTCTCTGTGTGTTACACGTTCTGAGTAATAAAAGGGTTCAATCTTATCATCGTGTTAGAGAGGAAGAAACTTCAAGAATGATGGAACATATTAAGAAACATTCTTCTTCTTCATCCTCGCTGTTGAACTTATCTGAGTTGTGTTCTATGGTTACTAGTGATATAGTATGTAGGGTGGCTCTGGGAAAGAGATACCGTGAAGGAAGAGTGAAGAAATTTCAGCAAGTGTTGGTGGAGTTTATGGAATTATTGGGTACTGTATGTATAGGAGACTACATACCTTGGCTTGATTGGTTGGGAAAAGTTAATGGATTTTATAGAAAAGCAGAAAGAGTAGCCAAACATTTGGATGAGTTTATAGAAGAAGTGATTGAGGATCACATTCATCGTAGATCTGATGAAGATGTTGGTGTTGATGATACTGATTTTGTGGATGTTTTGCTTTCAGTTCAAAAGACTAATGATATTGGCTTCCTAATTGATAGAACTGCAATAAAAGCTTTGATACTGGTTAGTAACAATAATATTCATTTATATTTATACTATGCATACACTCTAACATAATTTGTTTATATTAAATTGTGCTTTTTCCCTGCATGAAGGACATATTTTCTGCAGGTACCGATACTACGTACACAGTCCTAGAATGGGCAATGACAGAACTGTTAAGAAACCAAACCGTGATGCATAAATTGCAAGATGAAGTGAGAACCATGGTTGGTAACAAAACTCATGTATCTGAAGAAGATTTGGTTAAGATGAACTACTTGAAGGCAGTAATCAAAGAAACACTTCGCCTGCATCTACCAGTTCCGTTATTACTCCCTCGGAGATGTATGGAACATATCAAACTAGATGGCTATGATATTGCGGCTGGAACACAGGTAATAATCAATGGTTGGGCTATTGCAAGAGACCCGTCAAGTTGGGATGAACCTCTAGAGTTTAAACCAGAAAGGTTTATGAATAGTTCAATAGATTTTAAAGGAATGGATTTTGAACTTATACCATTTGGAGCTGGAAGGAGGGGTTGTCCTGGAGTGTCATTTGGTATTGCTGTGATTGAATTGGTGCTAGCAAACCTTGTTTTCCAATTTGATTGGAAATTGCCTGATGGAGTAGAAGGGAAGGATTTGGACATGTCTGAAACTTTTGGCATTACCTGCCATAGAAAATACCCTCTCCTTGCAGTAGCTACCAAACATGAGAAAAAATGAATAAACATCCATAAAGAAGTAACACATGACTAATGATAAATAAAGATGTGTCATGATTTGTATTAAGTGATTGTGTAATTTTATAAAGTTAGAAGTACATTGGAGTCTTCCTTTGCATACTTATTCTCCATGTTTTCATGCTCTTAGCTCCTTTGGAGTTTTCTTTTTATTATGTTATTTTTCTTATTGATCCCATTATATAATGTATTAAAACTTTGTGGACAGTTCCATGCTTATACATTTATGGAACCAATTGGTTAAAAAATGAAATTAATACTGTCTCGTTTTTTTATTTGTTATATTAGCAGCATTAAATTCGAAAATTGAAAAATCAGATGACACAAAACAGTGCTACATTTGACATGCATATCAACAAACAGCTAGTATGAAAAAATCAAAGTTACTTACAATGCATATATACAACATGCGGTAAAATGAGCCAACAATGCATACAATCAATTCTTTCATAGGTTCAATTTCATTTTACATTCACATTTTTTTGTTCAACTTTAATACAATTGAAAATAACTATGCATTGTTGGCTCTCTTAATCTTATCCATTAAATTGTCAATTACTTTTGCTGGTGATGAATGTGCCGACAACATGCTGTTATTTTTCTAGAAAGTGATGTTGATGCATCAACGGCCACAACATGTCACAGAATCAAGTGAACATTGGTGTAAAAGATATTAATACTCCTATATTTTAGAGATATGAATGAACTCTTGAATACAAGCTCTTAAGATATTAATATTTTGATTTGAACTATATAAATTTAACAGTTTTCCTTTTGTATTTAGTTAATCAATTGTGTTTTTCAAAATTTTGATTCAGAGTATGTAAATTTGGAAAAGGTTACAATATACACTTCACTACCTTCTTTATTTTCCTGAGTTCTTTCTTTGTGTTGGAAAGGTTGGTTATGACTGGTAGTTCTTCTGTTTGTGAATATGATGTTTGATTATATGGACTTCAATGATATATACCACTGCTGCCAGAAATTGGCAACTAAGTGTTGGAAAGGTTGGTTATGACGGTTAGTTCTTCTGCTTGTGAATATGATGTTGGATTATATGGACTTCAATGATATATACCACTGCTGCCAGAAATTGGTAAATAAGTGTTGGTGGCTTCCTTTAAAAAGATCTTTTGGCTCTCCAGTGCCCCTTCTACTTTCTCGGCTACAATGAACCTCATTTTCCAGCCTTACTTACGACGCTTCATGATTGTCTTCTTTTATGACATATTGGTATACAATCCTACCTTTGATGATCAGTTACAACTCCTTGAGATGGTGTTTTAGTGTCTGATTGATAACAAGCTACACCAAAAAAAATCTAAATGTTCTATTGCCTAACAATCTATTGAATACCTAGGATACATTATTTCTATGGAAGTCGTGGGACCTGATCCCGCAAAGATTAGTACCATGCTCCAATGGCCCGCTCTTGTTAACATCAAACAACTACCAATTTTTTTGGGTTGAGAGGGTTTTGCAAAAAGTTTGTTAAAATCTACTCAATCATTGGTTGACAGAACCACTCACATACAATTTGTGGGTGATACATTGGTTGAGAGAACAACAATGTTGCAAGAATTGAAGAAGAAATTGGTTAAGGCAAGAGACAATGAAAAACCTTGCGGACAAGACATGAATTCCTCATCACTTTGTAATAGGTGATTTGGTGTTTCTGAAACTAAGACCATATCGACAAAATTCAGTGGGAGGACGAAGGGTTCATAAATTATCCAAGAGGTTTTACGACCTCTTCAGAGTGGTAAAGGCAGTGGGGGAAGTTGCACTTCAGTTAGAGCTACCGACTACTAGCAGAAATCATCTGATTTTCCATGTGTGCCAACTCAAACTCTACAAAAACAACATCCTACCTGAGTTAGAATTACCTCTAGAAGCCGTGGAAAATCATCTGCTGATTCAACCCTTAACGATGTTAGATAGGAAATACGAAACATATGGAGAAAAACATGAAAACAATGGACATCATTGTTTCCCAAATATGCAACATAGGAAGCCTATGACTACATCTTAAACACCCTTCTAAATCCCGCGGCAATTATATAAATATTTCAGAATAAACATGAAAACAAGGGTGTCACAATTCAATAAAACAATTTATTATAACTCACTTGCCATGCTTCACTAATGAACAATCATCAATTTAATAAAATCATGTTTCTACACAGCGGAATATTCATCATACGGATAAGCATAACATCATCTATGCAATATCCCACAGAATTAATACAATAACAACAAAATAGAGTATCATCATAGACTCTAAACTAGCGTTCCCCAGTGTTACAATATCAGAGCATGACACCGACGCTATACTTAAACAAACTGTCCTATGAGCTATCCTCACCAAAGCCAAAAGCCGCTACCCGCCAATCTGAAAATGTCAACAGTAAGGGTGAGTCTCATTCACAATTAACAAATGTTATTGAGTCATAAATAATAACACATCATAGTTATATTATTCACCCAATTGTATTATATTTAGATATTCAGACAACTTTTATCATCACAACAACCAACACATCATCAAAATCACTGGAAAAGCATCTAATCATGTTATAAAAATCATGCATATGAATGCAACTGACACTATGCATGTGGTACCAACATCATCAATGGGAATAACCCACCGACCGATCCAACATCATCAAGATACGGCACTGCCAGCACAAATTCCACACAATGGGAATTATGCTCTTCACTGAATCCACAACATCGTCTAGATTCAGCCCTCAACATATGATTATGAATGGATGTAACATATATGAAACATACTTATACCATCGTCAAGTCTATGAGTAACCTCATCTAATACTCAATCCATCATCATCATCATCAAAACATGTTTATATATATTAACATCATTCAAATACCATCCAATCGTCATCATCATACAACCAATAAATCATCACATGATTATTGCTTCAAACATAACATGTATTATCACATCTCATCACATACATGCACAATACATCATTCATCAAGCAATAAAATCACGATTCAAAATAATTAAAAGTTACACCTCATTTCATCATTTAAACACACATGTTATTTCATAAGGTTCATCATACTCAAGACTGGACTCAAAACAGGCCAACGGTTCAAAAGTTATACATCGTTAAACTTTCAAAAATCACAAAACGTAAAATCATGCCCACAGCACAGTCATACGCGTATCATACGCGTCTCAGCAGAAATGGATTTTCACAAAAAGCTTCCCATACGCGTACCGTCTCTTGCATACGCGTATGACTTCCCTTCATACGCGTATCATACGCGTTCCAGCAGAAGGCTGGTATTCTGACGGGACGGGCTACATATCATACGCGTACAGCCCTTGGGAATGTCCCCCATACGCGTATGGCCTAGCCCCATACGCGTATCATACGCAAATGGCCAGCGTTCCCAAAAACCTGCAATTCGTATCAGTCAGTTTTCTACTCGTTTTCACCACTAACAGCCTACGATTTTAAGTCTAAAACATCATCTTTTTACACATTAACAAATGGCATTCATCTAATTTCATCAATCTATTATCCTATGTCAGTTTTACATATTAAAACCTAACTTTCTATCCAATTATTGGAAACCCATAACTAAGATTCAGTTTCCATGGAAGAACACAACAACACGACAGCTGACACAAAACTCAAATACAAACATCAATTAAAACACAAATCTATAAAGAATTCAATAGAGGTAATCATCAATCATGCAATTTCTATCCAAAATCATTCCAAAATGCAATTCTAACATATAACCCAATTGACCCAACAATGTATCTAATCAATCCTATCATCTATAACACGATAAAAGATGCTAACCGGAAGAGTCCCCCTTACCTTAGCCAGGAATATGGATTCTTCCACTTCTTCTCCATCAAACCCGTAAGCCATTTTTCCTCAATTTCAGCAAAATATCCAATCTTCAAACTCGCTTATCTCCCTCATCAAGAACTTCCCTGACACAAATTAATATATCAAATCGAAGGAAATTTTGTGTAGAATTCGAATCTTCAAGAATTACCTGATTTGGAGTTATGAGCAGTAAGTTATGGCCGATTTAGTGGAGGCTGTCCAAAAGTTGCGAAAATGGAGAAGATGGAGATGAATATAAGTTTCTATTCATTCACTCTGTCTCTCTATTCCAGTCCCAAAATGTGATAAGTAGTATTATCCACCAAACATGGCCTTAGGTTCACATGAAAGGAATATTTAGAGTCCATAATGCCCTCCAATCTAAAAGATAATTACAACCTTGCCACTTAGTTGGTTTCCAATTTCCTTCTTTCTCTTATTTTATGAAAAATAGAGTAAATCATTAGTGAGAAGGCCTAACCCTTAGCACCACTCTTTTACTAACCACAACACTGGCTCAATAACTCTATTTCTCAATTTAATCCAAATAAATCCAACCAGAATACCGACTAATCCAATTAATAATTTAAATTCCGATTAAATTAATAATTAGAAAATATGGGGTGTTACATATTCCACTATGGAAAGTTTGAAAAAGAAAGTTATTTTTGTCATTGTTATCACTGATCTTAGTACCTGCCATCCTACTTGGTAACTTCATGTTTCATCCTTGGGTGAATAGATGTTACTGCTCTTCACAAGAAATGGCGAATAAAGTCTTACAAGAGGGACTTTCGACGGTTCTTGTTAAGGTATTAAGCATATTGAAGATGTGAGTAAGTTTTGTTTTGATCTCTTTGATGGAACATTGGAATTGAGTTTGTTTTTTATTGTAGGATCAACTAAGAGAAGAACTTGAGATAGATCATGACTTTTCGGCGGTTTTGCTAATGGGAGGTGGGGAAGGAATGGGTCCCGTCAAGAAAACCGCAAAGGCTCTTACATAATTACTTTATGATAAAGAAACTGAGAAACCGATCGAGCGTATTATAGTCATTTGTGGTTGTAATAAGAATTTCGTATCGGGCATATTGTAGTCATTTATGGTCGTAATAAGAATTTAGTATAAGCAGGGCCGGTCCTTTGAATTTGGGTGCCCTGGGCGAATCAAAAGAGTGGTGCCCCGAATTTTTTTAATAATAAATACATAAGAATAAAAGAAATAATTAGATAAAATCTTCTATCAGCAGACTCAAGAGAGCCAATTGTTTGATCTACAATATATAAGAAATAGTGATTTTGAAAAGACTCTTCAGCAGACTCAAGATTCAGTTGTGTGGGTTGAGATGGATTTTCATCATAGTGTTGTTTTCTACTAATTTTACGTTTTTGAATAAAAACACTTTCAATCTCTGTTTCATTCCCAATCTTTTCAGCACTAGCCTTAGCATTTACAAATTCAAATTCTCTATATTTTTTCAAATACTTGATCAAACTTTTTACTAGTTTTATAGCCACATCAATACGCATGTCTTTTTTTTAAAAACTTTTGCTAATTTCATTAACAGCCGTTAATAATTCAAACTAAATAATCATAACTACTAAATATTCAAAGTTTCCAATTTCATGAGTTGCTAAAGATTCGGCTTCACTCTTAATTTTGGGATCGTTATCTTGTTCAGCTAGTTGATGTAGTGCTTCTCTTACATATGAAGTTTGAGATTTAATTGCATATACACTATTCACATGACTTTCCCAACGTGTTTGTGACAATGGTTTAATAGTTAAACCTTTCACATTGTCTCTGAGAATTTTCCAACGTTTTGTCGAATGAAAAAATACAGTATAAATATGTTGTAACACTAAAAAAATATAGTATAAATACAATATAAATATGTTAGCAGTTTGAATTAATACGTTGCATATATTACTTATCTCACTTAATTTCCCTAAAAATACTTATCTCACTTAATTTCCCTAAAAAAATATTTAATAAAAGCTTTTCAAAATTTATTAATACAGCTTGAATCCAAAATTGGCATGGTTAGAAGATTTCTAACCTATCAAATAACATTATCAATATTATAAAAAATTCTCTATATCATTATTTTAATTTTAGTGTCTCAATTAAACTCTTTAGTCGCTAAAATTATAGATATATAATATTAATTGATTTTATTTTAGGAGAATTAATTAATTTTATTCTATTCTATATTTTATTTACGGGAAATTACATTCTTTTATTACTTTTGACTTTGTAGTGTCCCTATAATTTTGATAGTCAGTATTTTTCAAAAATAAAATTCTAACAAGTATTTTTATATTAAAAAATTTTCTTATAATATATATAGGGGTAAAAAAAAGTTTTTTGGTGCCCCTAAAATTATGGGGCCCTGGGCTCCCGCCCCGCGAGCCCGTGCTCAGGGCCACCCCTGAGTATAAGCATATTGTAGTCAGTTGTGGTCGTAATAAGAATTGAGTAGCTTCTGTGAAACTGATCGGCCAGATTTTGTATACTTTTTGAAAAAAAATGAAAAATATTATGATTTAGTATATGAAATATGATTTTTATGTATGATTTTATAGTATTTGAAATATTATGACTTCTTAGTACATGAAATATGAAGAAATGTGATAACTAAAATAGAGTGTAATGTAGAGTATGAAATATGGTGTAAATGAAATTAAATATAATATAATAAAACAGAGTGTATATTTGTTCATTCATAAAGGGTGTAAATTATATTTAAAAAATGGTGTAACTAAAACCATATTTACACCCGATTTTTATTAAAAAGGGTGTTAATTAGCATATGTATTTACACCCAATTTTTATTAAAACCAGTGTGATACTCGTGCGTTCGTACGGGTACCCATTGTTTTCGCGTATTTGGATTGAGGAAAATAAAAGATATTAGTAAAAGATTAAATTTGTGTTAAAATTAGAAAAGTTATAAAAATACTAATATTAAAAAAATTGAATATTGAAAATAAAAAGTAATTAAGAAAATAAAGTTTATATTGTTTTAGATTGAATAATACAACTAATGATGCGTTTAAGAAATGTAGAGGTTCCATTGAGAAATAATTGGTTTTAAATAAAAGAATAATTAAGTGTTATTTTATTAGTATGGAATAAAAATTGGAAAGATCAATTATTTGACTTAAATTATAACTGTTTTACCAACAGTATAACAAAATGTGACCTGCATAAAGAGTAGACAACACAATGTCTATTGTCCAATGCAATAAACTTAGTCACATTTACTTTCAACATATTAATATTGTTTCCCGTTAATATTGAATATTTTAATTAATAACTCCATATTCCCGTTAATATTCAATAGTTTGATCAATAACTTCATGTTTCCATTAATTTACAATATTTTGATTAGTAACTTAATATTTTCGTTAATATTCAATATTTTGATCAGTAACTTCATATTTTCGTTAATATTCAATATTTTAATCTGTAACTTCATATTCCCGTTGTTATTCAATATTTTGATCAGTAATTTCATGTTCCCGTTAATATTAATATTTTGATCAGTAACTTCATGTTTCCGCTAATATTAATATTTTGAACAGTAATATATATTTGTTTATATAAATATTATTTTTGTTTTGGAATTATTTCATAATTTCATATTTCCGTTAATATTCAATATTTTGATTAGTAACTTCATGTTCCCGTTAATATTTAGTAATTTTGATCAGTAACTTCATGTTCTCGTTAATATTCAATATTTTGATCAGTAATTTCATGTTCCCGTTAATATTAATATTTTGATCAGTAATTTCATGTTCCTGTTAATACTCAATATTTTTATCAGTAACTTCATGTTCCCGTTAATATTCAATATTTTGATTAGTAATTTCATGTTTCTGCTAATATTAATATTTTGATCAGTAACTTCATGTTCCTGTTAATATTCAATATTTTTATCAATATCTTCATGTTCCTGTTATTAGTAAATTCATGTTTCCGTTATTATTAAATATTTTGATCAATAACTTCATGTTCCCGTTAATATTCCATATTTTGATAAGTAATTTAATATTCTTGTTAATATTCAACTTTTGTATCACTAACTTAGTGTTCCTGTTAATATTAATTGATTAAAATCAATTTACAAATCAAATATATTATTTCATATATATAAATATTTGAATCAATCGTATAATTATTCCTATATATAAATAATTTTATTTTGGAATTATCTGAAAAATATTTAAATCAATAGTAAACTTATTCTTGTTATTATTTAATATTTAATTAAATGTGTTAATAATAGTACCATATACGCGTACCATATAACTACCCGTGTGTATCTGACTATATTGTTTCGTATTTGGATGAAATTGACCCGTTAAAATTTTAATTTTAATATTTAAATTATATATAGATTAATATATATATTGATCATTGATGAACTTGTCTAATTAAAAGTTTAAAGGGTTTAATATACTTCACCCCTGCCATTATAGCGAGTTTTGGTTTGAGCCCCCTGAAGTTTTTTTTAATTAAAAGCCCCTTATAAAACATAAATCCTGGATTTACCACACCCTTTTACCCTCTTTGCTGACTGGGCTTTGAATTAATTGATGATGTGGCAAAATAAGACTTGATGACTGTATATGACCATAGCTTTTACCCTTTTATCCCTTATATTCAATTAAACCTTCAATCCCTCCACCACCTCACCGTTGAACCTCCACCACCTGTATCCCTTCCTCATGTATCCCTTCCTCATGTGCATCTGGAATTTTTTTGCTGAGGCTGGGTATGTCTGCTACTGATGAAACATAAGACAAAACATACTTAATTGATGACCAAACACTGAAATTAAAAAGGCATTATTTCTATATAAAATAACATCTACTCATGATGAGCAAACACTTAAAACTGAGAATTTGCAGACAAAATGCCTTTGTGAAGTTAGTTTGTCAGCTCGGCAGAGAGGTATCGAGTTGCATTTGGGCCATGTCTATTTTCCTTATATAGAATTAATCCAAAAGTTGTCAAACCATTATACACATTCACTCAAAAATACAATAAAAAATTTCATGAGAAAATGATCACACATGTAAGTAAATCTGAGAGAAGTAAATTGTGGTTGAAGAAGAACTTACTTTCAACAATAGGATACCAAACAGTTTCTGTGTCTGCAGCACATGTACTCTTTTAAATATTTCTGATTTCTTTTTCTGTAGGCCTTGTTTCAGGATGCTCAAGAATGCACCAAATTGTTATCTTTATCCATTTTTCTAACCTTCCAATGTCATTCAAGGCCTCTTGATCATTCTCCACAAGAGCATCTATTCTTCCTTCCATATAGCAATTATAAGCCCAATCTTCCATATAACATTTTTTCTGCAGCAAACAATTTCCAACAACATGGCGCCAAAGCTGTAAACATCCACTTTAGCTGTCACAGCAACATTCTATGGATTCCCTCATCATAAAATCCAATCAACCTTACCAAGTTTTTGTGGCAGGTTTTACCAATGGCACTCAACTCAGTCTGGAATTCATTGTCCACATCATTGCAAATGTTCTCAGGAACATACCTCACAATAGTCCATTCTTGCTTCGCCTTTATGTCTCTTGGATGAGAATATTGAGTGAAAACTCCATAATAATCAAGTGTTGCTCTATAATAATACAACTTAGTATCAAAATCCAAATTGCCCCACTGGGCACCCTGTGGTTTCATTCTAACAATGGTTACATCTTGTGGAGTAGTCAAAGTAAGTCCTCCTGATGTTAACTGAATCTTTGATCCTGGAGGTGCCTGTAAGAGATTGTTGTTGTTGTTTGAGTCTCTGGCAGTCCAAACAATGGTTTTATCAGGTATTTTGTTGTACCATATTGCAAGCATGAAAGGGTTTGTTGAGGTGTTAAGTTGGCGAAATCCGAAGGCGAATTCACCAGAAGGTGATAGCCATGAATTGTTATTGTTGGTGGTGGCGGTGAGTGATGAAATTGGAGCAATGTTTGCATGGACTAACATAAGTTGAAGAAAAAGAATGAAAATCATGTAAAGGATATAGGAAGCCATTTCTGAGAAATGATAGATGGTGTTAGAAAATTGTGAAATATGTATATTAATGGTGCAAGTAATTGAATATTATATATGTGATGTGTTGTTACTATTTGTTAATTTCAATGTAACTTCCAAATTGACCAAAGACGTGTTTATTTTGCATGCATTAGAACTAAAAATTTGATGAAAATTCAAGTTGAGAATCATTCAATAATTCATTAGAATATCACAATTCATGTTTCATGGTGATGATACTTGAGCAACAGTTTGGCTTAAAAGTTTACTTTTTGCGTTTAGGTTCAGCTGAGCCTACTACTGAGATTTCAGACAAGTTTTTGCTTATTTCTTAACCTTCTGTTTGGTTCGTTTTGTGCAGCGAAAATATATACCCGGTTGTGATTATACGAAACAGAAATGGTGGAACAAAATCTTGGACATTGGGACCGGTGTGCCGTTATGGTGAAGGTGGTGGTGTTGGTTATGGTGAAGGTGGTGGTGGTGGTGGTGTTGGTTATGGTGAAGGTGGTGGTGGTGGTGGTGGTGGAAACTATTTTGTATTAGTGGTTGAATATAATTCAATTAATTATTTATACAACATTTTGCCACATCATCCAAAGTCAAAGCCCAGTCAGCAAATGTGGTTAAAGGGTTTGGTAAATCCAGGTTTTGGGTTTTATAAGAGGCGTTTGCTAAAAAAAACATTCAAGGGGACCAAACCGAAATTCGCTATATTGGCAGGGGGTGAAGTATATTAAACCCAAGTTTAAATTTTATAAATAAAAAACAAATAAGAGCATTTAAATAAATATGATTCAGTATCAATACTCTTATTAATATTATTTATTAATTTATAATTTATTATAAAACAATTTATTTAAATTTTAAAATTAATTTGACTTTTGTTATATATATATATATATATATATATATATATATATATATGGAACGTATCAAGTAGGGGCATTTTAAAATGAGAGAGAAGAGGAATAAATACCTACTAATAAATTAATTAAAAATTATTTATTAAAGTATTAATGTGGACATTAATTTCTCTCTTGATTAATTTCATGTGGAAGAGTAGGATATGGATCCTCTACAATTATATCTCTGCTGCTCTCTCTAGTGCTACAATCCCCACCTTTGGTTTCTCTTAAAAACAACATTTTAATTGTAATTATTTTCTTTTAGAATTTCGTATCCGTTGATTACAAGCATGATAGATGGCAGAATCTATTTAGCAGCAGATGATCCATGCTCTTTGACTTTTTACTTTCCATTTTTTATTTTGCTAGGTATTATTCTCATACTTCTCCACCTCGATCATAATTTAAAAAATCTTCAAATTTTGGTCGAACAAATTGCAATTTCGAATTCAATTGCACCAAGATTAGGGTTGTTATTGGACCTATCCGAAAAATTACATGAGAATCGTTCCATTGGAATCGGACCAATGGACCTGCTGAAATATTACTCGGTTCGAGAATGAATAATTTTTTTATCCGATACCAAAAATGGATATTATATTGAATATTTATTAGATTCTTTTGTCGGATATCCGAAGTAACGGTCCGATTTCGATTCAAAAAAATGGTACATCATTGTTTCGGTCCGGTCCGGATTTACCTAATTACTATTTCGATCCGGTTCTTGGGATAGCAAATATCCGAACCGTACCGAACCGATAACAGCCCTAACCATGATAACCATAACCGCCTACTTACCCATCAGGACTAAGTCAACTTTGTATTACTAAGTCAACTTTGTGTACGGTAATATAAAGGATTATGAATAAGAGACTATATTTAAGATTAATTTAATCCATAAATTGTGAACATGTTCGAGAATTAATTGTAGAAATAAGACCTAGAAAAACTAAAAATGAAAAGTAAAAAGTTAAATACAAAGATAGGTTTATTTGGATAAATTGTGTATAAATAAGGGATTTATATTTGTGTTTAATTTAATCTATATGTTACTATAAATTCTTAGCAATTTTTTGTAAAATAATAACAATGATAATTAAGAATATAATAAAGTAAGTTTAATACTATTCTTTAAGCTATCTTATTTCTAATTCAACTTTATAATTTATTTCATATTATTGTTAAAAAGCTTAATTTCCAGCAAAAAAAATTAATAAACTATATTATGAAAACACATTAGCTTTTTTTTTTTGGACCGTAGTGGTCACTTAAGTGAAATCTTGAGAGAAATCTTGAGAGGAACTCACTCTCAAAGACCCAAGCGTTTCATCGTTAGATCACATACACGCACAGTTATTTTAATTCGTTTTAAATATTTTATATTTTATTAATTATATTTTTTAAGTTGTTGATTTTATATTTATTAATTTTTTATAAATATATTTTAGTTTATTTAACTACTCTACAAAATATTACTAATAATATTTTAATAAATGCAAATTTTTTATCATTAAAATTATTATAATTACAAAATTCAAACGAAATATTTTAAAAGGAGACGTTAGAGTATTATTATATGAGGTGTGCTATGTTTACACCTTTTGCATACACCATGTACCATTACACCGTACATAATACCAAGATACTATACTTTTCCACAGAAATCAAAAAATTAAATTATTAAAAAAACAAAATTACTAAATATTATGTATAATAGTACGGTGTGGGTGTAGAAACTGGTGTATGAATATCTTTTCCCTTATTATATCAGAACTAGTAACAAACCCGTGCATACGCACGGGTTCTGTTTGGTTACGTGAATTTGGATACATAATTTATTTTAAATAAAAATGTTAAAAAAGAAAAAAAATTAGATAAATAATTAATTATTTCATATATAAAAATATTTAGATCAATAATAGATTTTTTCCCGTATACTATATTTGGATTAAAAATATTTAATCATAAATACCATTTCTCGTATATAAAAATATTTAAATCAATAATAATTTTTTTTCCCGTATACAGACTTCATTTTTGTTTAGGTATCATTTACAAAAATATTTGGATCAATTGTAAATTTCTTATATAAAAATATTTAGATCAATAATAAATTTTTTTCCGTATACCATTTTTAAATAAAAACTATTTGGGTCATAAATACAATTTTTCGTAAATAATAGATTTTTTCCGTATACAAATATTTTTTTTTTATGTATCACTTACAAAAATATTTGGATCAATATTAAATTTTCGTATATTAAAATATTTAGATTAATAATATATTTTTTCCCGTATACCATTTTTGGATAAAAAATATTTGATCATAAATACCATTTCTCCTATACAAAAATATTTAGGTTAATCCACGGTTCGATCCCCCGCAACTGCGATCGGGAGGGGGATGGAACCACTTGATGCCAGAACTCGCCCCCGAACCGGACTAAACCGGTGGTATAAAGCCAAAAAAAATATTTAGGTTAATAATAGATTTTTCCCGTATACAGACTTCATTTTTGTTTCGGTATCATTTACAAAAATATTTGGATCAATAGTAAATTTCGTGTATAAAAATATTTACATCCATAGTAGATTTTTTCCCGTATACCATTTTTGAATAAAATATATTTGGATCATAAATAACATTTATCGTTCCTCCTGACGATCTTCTCCGATTCTGTCCTTCTATTTCTCAGTTAGCAGCTAGTATAACTGTTAACCAACAGGGAAATGACAAGCTGATCTGGAAACCGTCTACCAATGGTTTGTTATTTAACCAACAGGGAAATGACAAGCTGATCTGGAAACCGTCTACCAATGGTTTGTTATCGCTTAAAGACGCGTACAAATTCTGTTCGGCACCTGTGATTCGAGTCTGGGGCAATCAGGTTTGGAGTAACATCATTCCTCCTTCAAAATCCTTCCTGTTTTGGAGATTAGCTCAGGGGAGGCTACCCACGGATGAGAATTTGCTCCTGCGTGACCAGGTTTTCCCGTCGGTATGTAATCTTTGTTTCAGCAGTTCGGAGTCTACGCAACATCTCTTTTTTAACAGCCTTTATGCTGAGAATATTTGGAATTGGATCTGTAATGTGTTGGAGCTAGGTATGTCCATTACTTGTTTGGGGGGTTGCATCTCTGTTTTGGATGGTGCCTACTTGGAGCAATGTCGGATACTCGTTAAAGCAGTGGTAATTAATGTTGTCGCTTGTATTTGGTATGCTCAAAATCAGGCAAGGTTTCAGGATAATCATGTTCATTGGAAATCTAATTGTTCGACCGTTCACTCTCTTACTTCATTGTCGGGTAACCTTACTTCTAAAAGTGCGAATTCTTCTATTTCGTATTTTGTGCTTTTAAAGAAGTTTCAAGTTATGCTGCACCCTCCTCGTCCTACTTCTGTTCAGGAAGTTTTGTGGTCTCCTCCTCTATTTGGATGGACCAAGGTGAATGTTGATGGGGCTGCCGGCGGTTTGCCATCAATGGTTGCGTGTGGCAGCATTTTTCGAAATAGGAATGGGGAGCACCTTGGTAGTTTTAGTTGTTGCTTATGAGAAGGAAATGCTTTATATGCGGAGTTCATGGGGGTTATTCTGGCTATGGAGACAGCTTTTAGTAACAATTGGACTAATTTGTGGTTGGAGTCCGATTCCTTGTTGGTGGTCTCTGCTTTCCGTAACTCTTTCGTGGATCATTAGAAGTAGATGGGATAATTGTATGCTCAAAATGAGAAACTTTAATTTTTTTGCCACTCATATATTTAGGGAAGGTAATCATTGTGCTGACTCTTTAGCAAATTTAGGTTTTAGTGTTCTCAATTTTACTTGGTGGAATGAAATTCCTTCTAAAGTAAAGTTGTTTTTTAACAGGAATTTGATAGGTTTTCCTTATTATAGAATTAGATAGGTTTGAGGTCAGGTGCTGCCCCCTCATTTTTGTACCTATTTTCCCTTTTATATCACGGGCTTCTGCCCTTTTTTTAAAAAAAAATAAAAAATTATTTCTATTTAGGTATAATTTACAAAATTATTTGGATCAATATTAAATTTTTATATAAAAAAATATTTATATCAATAATAGATTTTTTTCAGTATACCATTTTTGGATCAAAAAAATTTGAACGTAAATACCATTTCTCGTATATAAAAATATTTTGATTAATAATAGATTTTTTCCCGTATACGGACCTCATTTTTGTGTAGGTATCATATACAAAAATATTTGGATCAATAGTAAATTTCGAGTATAAAAATATTTAGTTCAATAGTAGATTATTTTCCCGTATACCATCTTGGAATAAAAATATTTGGATCATAAATACCATTTTTCGTAAATAATAGATTTTTTTCCATATACAAATATTATTTTTGTTTAGGTGTCATTTACAAAAATATTTGGATCAATATCAAGTTTTTGTATATAAAAATATTTAGATCAATAATAAATTTTTTGGCCTAATCAATTTTTGAATAAAAAATATTTAGATCATAAATAATATTTTTATTAATAATAAAATTAAGAACTTTATGGTACAAAGACCAAAAAACCACAATTTTAATGTGGTGGCAAAAAATCAAATAAGGGTATTTTGAACTTTTCCACAACCATTAATTTTCTTATATTATATATTGATAGATTTTTTTTGGAAGAAAGAAGTGAGAAAGTGATGAAAGAGAAAAAAAATAGAGAATAGAGAGAGATTTGATAAGTTTGATAAAATATAAGAGTTGGATTATTTTAATAATAAAATTAAGAACTTTATGGTACAAAGACCAAAAAACCACAATTTTAATGTGTTGGCAAAAACTCAAATAAGGGTATTTTGGACTTTTCCACGACCATTAATTTTCTTATATTATAAATAGATTTTTTTTTCCCGTATACAGACCTCATTTTTGTTTAGGTATCATTTACAAAAATATTTGAATCAATAGTAAATTTCGTATATAAAAATATTTAGTTCAATAGTAGATTATTTTCTCGTATACCATTTTGGAATAAAAATATTTGGATCGTAAATATCATTTTTCGTAAATAATAGATTTTTTTTCCATATACAAATATTATTTTTGTTTAGGTGTCATTTACAAAAATATTTGGATCAATATCAAACTTTTGTATATAAAAATATTTAAATCAATAATAGATTTTTTGGCCTATTCTATTTTTGATAAAAAATATTTGGATCATAAATAACATTTTTCGTAATAATAAAATTAAGAACTTTATATGATACAAAGACCAAAAAACCACAATTTTAATGTTGTGGCAAAAAATCAAATAAAGCTATTTTGAACTTTTTCACAACTATTAATTTTCTTATATTATATATTGATAGATTTTTTTTAGAAGAAAGAAGTGAGAAAGTGATGAAAGAGAAAAAAATAGAGAATAGAGAGAGATTTGATAAGTTTGATAAAATATAAGAGTTGTATTATTTTAATAATAAAATTAAGAACTTTATGGTACAAAGACCAAAAAACCACAATTTTAATGTGTTGGCAAAAACTCAAATAAGGGTATTTTGGACTTTTCCACGACCATTAATTTTCTTATATTATAAATAGATTTTTTTCCCGTATACAGACCTCATTTTTGTTTAGGTATCATTTACAAAAATATTTGAATCAATAGTAAATTTCGTATATAAAAATATTTAGTTCAATAGTAGATTATTTTCTGGTATACCATCTTGGAATAAAAATATTTGGATCATAAATACCATTTTTCGTAAATAATAGATTTTTTTCCATATACAAATATTATTTTTGTTTAGGTGTCATTTACAAAAATATTTGGATCAATATCAAACTTTTGTATATAAAAATATTTAAATCAATAATAGATTTTTTGGCCTATTCTATTTTTGAATAAAAAATATTTGGATCATAAATAACATTTTTCGTAATAATAAAATTAAGAACTTTATGATACAAAGACCAAAAAACCACAATTTTAATGTTGTGGCAAAAAATCAAATAAAGCTATTTTGAACTTTTTCACAACTATTAATTTTCTTATATTATATATTGATAGATTTTTTTTAGAAGAAAGAAGTGAGAAAGTGATGAAAGAGAAAAAAATAGAGAATAGAGAGAGATTTGATAAGTTTGATAAAATATAAGAGTTGTATTATTTTAATAATAAAATTAAGAACTTTATGGTACAAAGACTAAAAAACCACAATTTTAATGTGGTGGCAAAAACTCAAATAAGGGTATTTTGGACTTTTCTACAACCATTAATTTTCTTATATTATAGATAGATAGATAGATTATTTTCTACTAAAACATTGCATCCACTTATTATTAGTTAGTGTAAATGTGATGATCACTCTTTTCTTCTCCACTCTGTCTTTTATTGGGTACAAAAACAAGACTATCGGGAATACCAAAAAAATAAAAAACAAGACTATCGGCATTTGAAGGGTAGATACACTTGTGGCTATTTATAATTTCCAGAATTAGTAGAATTCACGTGGGAAGTGAATAACCTCTTCTCTTCTCTCTATCATTGATTCATTATACTAATTCAGATCACCATTATTATAAGTAAATATATTTTTTTTAGATTTATTGAATAATAAATGTATCTAACCAACAAAGATCGTAACAAACAATATATCAAAATACAGAGAGTGTCTTTTATCACCGGGAAACTAAAGCTTAAGCCATGTTCACCTTCCTACAAACTTCTCTTTCACATGCAAACTTCTATTCTCTATTCTTCACTATCTTTTCACTCTTACTCTCTTTTTTCTTCATAATCAAATATTGGTATTTTTCCAACAATTCTTCTGTTGCCACAAAAAACTCACCACCATCCCCTCCAAGATTTCCACTACTTGGTAATCTCCATCAACTTGGCTTATTCCCTCACCGCACACTCCAAACTTTATCTCACAAATATGGCCCTTTAATGCTTCTTTATTTTGGCAAGGTTCCGGTACTTGTGGTTTCATCTTCTGATGCAGCAAGAAAAGTAATGAAAACACACGATTTGGTTTTCTGTGATAGGCCACAAAGTAAAATCATTGATATCCTTGTATACGGTTCCAAAGATGTGGCAAGCTGTGCATATGGTGAGTATTGGAGACAAGTAAGGAGTCTCTGTGTGTTGCAAGTTCTGAGTAATAAAAGGGTTCAATCTTATGGTCGCGTTAGAGAGGAAGAAACTTCAAGACTGATGGAACATATTAAGAAACATTCTTCTTCTTCATCCTCGTCGTTGAACTTATCTGAGTTGTGTTCTATGGTTACTAGTGATATAGTATGTAGGGTGGCTCTGGGAAAGAGATACCGTGAAGGAAGAGGGAAGAAATTTCAGCAAGTGTTGGTGGAGTTTGTGGAATTATTGGGTACAGTATGTATAGGAGACTATATACCTTGGCTTGATTGGTGGGGAAAAGTTAATGGATTTTATAGAAAAGCAGAAAGAGTAGCCAAACATTTGGATGAGTTTATAGAAGAAGTGATTGAGGATCACATTCATCGTAGATCTGATGAAGATGTTGGTGTTGATGATAATGATTTTGTGGATGTTTTGCTATCAGTTCAAAAAACTAATGCTATTGGCTTCCCATTTGATAGAACTACAATAAAAGCTTTGACACTGGTTAGTAACAATACCATTCATTAATATTTTATTTTCATACATATAACTTTAGAAAGAATAAATTGTGCCTTTTCCCTCTATATGTAGGACATGTTTGCTGGAGGTACGGACACTACTTACACAGTACTAGATTGGACAATGACAGAACTGTTAAGACACCAAAGTGTGATGCATAAATTGCAAGATGAGGTGAGAACTGTGGTTGGCAACAAAACTCATGTATCTGAAGAAGATTTGGTTAAGATGAACTACTTGAAGGCAGTGATCAAAGAAGCCCTTCGCCTCCATTTACCAGTTCCGTTGTTAGTCCCTCGGAGCTGTATGGAAGATATCAAACTAGATGGCTATGACATTGCGGCTGGAACACAGGTAATAATCAATGCTTGGGCTATTGCGAGAGACCCGTCAAGTTGGGATGAACCTCTAGAGTTTAAACCAGAAAGGTTTATGAATAGTTCAACAGATTTCAAAGGATTGGATTTTGAACTTATACCATTTGGAGCTGGAAGGAGGGGCTGTCCTGGAGTGTCATTTGCTACTGTTGTGATGGAATTGGTGCTAGCAAACCTTGTTTTTCAATTTGATTGGAAATTGCCTGATGGAGTAGCAGGGGAGGATTTGGACATGTCTGAAACTTTTGGCATTACCTGTCATAGAAAATACCCTCTCCTTGCAGTAGCTACCAAACATGAGAAAAAATGAATAAACATCAATAAAGAAGTAACACATTACTAATGATAAATAAAGACGTGTCATGATTTGTATTAAGTGATTGTGTAATTTTATAAAATTAGAAGTTACATTGGAGTTTTCCTTTGCATACTCATTCTTCATGTTTTCATGCTCTTAGCCCGTTTGGAGTTTTCTTTTTATTATGTTATGTTTCTTAATGATCCCATTGTATAATATTAAAAATCCCATCTATGAACTTTTTCCTTTTAACAATAAAGTAAAGAAAATTTTGGAGACAACTTCTCTATCGATCAAAAAAATTAGGTAGTGTACCTTCAATCAATTACAAGGTTCCATTTAATTTTAACACATTTAATTAATCATAAAATAGTACAATTTTTTGTTGTTTTCAAGAAATCATTGAAGGTAACTTTGACTCCCAAACCACCTAGTTCTATCGGTTAACATATTGTATCCCAACTTACCCAAGCCAACCTCCTCTTTTCCACCACTCTATGCCACAAAAAGTTCTTTTGAATAGAGATGATTTCCTGCATAACTTTAACTGGTGTTTTAAAAAAAGACAACTGATAAATCGGTATATTAGCCAAAATAGAATTCAACATCGTAACTCTTCCACCAAGTGATATGCTTGGAATAAATTAGGATCTCAACAGATATTAAGCATCCACACCAGCAAAATAGAACGTCGGATAAGCTCACAGCTTACAACATTCTTTGATCATCCAGTAATTGCTTAAAGACTTCTACAGCAAATGGAAGACCAAACAAAACAGACAAATCCAAAAGACAACAGAGAAATAATCTCCAAGTCTTGGATGAAGTGAGAAAATTCCAATAATGTGCAACAGTAATCAAATAGAAGTTTAAATGATTAATCTACACAAAAATAATATGAAAATATCAAATTCAAATGAAATTATTCTAAGAAAAGATATTTTTTGTAGTTTTTATGAAAGAAGAAAATAATTAGAAAACATAAATAAAAATATGTATCTAATATATTTTTTGGTATTTTAATAAGGATTAGAAAATAAAACTAAAACCTATATTAAAATAAAATACTAAATCTTTTTTATAAAACTCTTTAAAAGAAAATTAAAGAAATGAATAATAATAATAATAAAAAAAAACTTAGTAATGGGCAGGGGTGTAAATCCGGATTGAGGGTGTAGCCCAATTAGATTAAAGGTTGAACAAAATAAAAAAAGAGAAGGGTGGTGCTTGGTTCGGACCGGGTCGGACCGGATCCGCCCAACTCTTAGCAAGCAATTGGGTTGGAAAACCCTAAAGAGTAAAAGAAAGAGGCAGCGCCCCACCCTCTCATTCTCGTTCCTCTCTTGCTCTCTCTCTTTCACGATAAAACAAAAAACCAGAAGAAAAACTTTCTTCTCTCTCGATCGTTCATGGCTCTCTCTCTCTTGGTTGAGCAACAACACCAAACGAAGCTCTCAAATTTGTGTGCTCTCTCTCGATATCTCTCGCTCTCTCCGAGTTCTCTCTCGGTGAAGACAACAATAGCTCGACCTCACTCTCTCTGTTTTGCTCGATGAACAACAAGGAAGCTATTTCTCTTGATGCTCATCTCTCTCTTGCTGCGAACAACAACATCAAACCTCTTTTACGGTGGCCCTCTTCCTCCTTTAATTTCGCTTACGGCGGCCATGGGAGGAACAAAAGCGAAAATCCAGGTATGGTTCTTATAAATTTTGTTCTTATTCATGTATCTGGGTTTGAAGTTCATATCACCCATATTTGATTTCGATATTCCACAATAATTTCAGATTGGATGCTAATCGAAAGGAAATTCAAGGGAATGAAGGAAAGTGTTCAAATCGGTGCAGCACAAAGAACAAACTAACATCAAAGTTTCTAAGAGGAAGTGAGGAATAAGAACCTGATCGGTGCAAGTCCGATGAATCAGCTTCGGCGTCGGCTTTTGACAGGTACGAATTCAACTCCCTTCTGTTCTGTCTTTGCGTTTTTGATTACCTTCTGCTTCTGGAAAATCGATAGACTCGCTGTTGTTGAATTGCTTCTGAATTGTTGTTTGCTGCTGAATTTTTGACTTGCTGCAGGTACAACAATGGTTAATGGAAATATTGAGAGTGAAAGCAGAAAGACTTACCTGCAGCGAGGATGTTGAAGATTCATCTATGGAGGCTCGAAATCGTTGAAGGTTGCTAGCAAGCAAGGTATGAAGGCTTCTCTTCTCCCTCTTACTTTTGTATTTTTCTGTAACTTAGAAGTTACAGACTGCTGTGTTCTTTTCTCCTTTTCTTCTTGTCATAATTGGTTTGCCTCTCTTCTATATATAGAGGAAAAAATGAAGGACAATTTTGGTCATTTTGGAACCTAAGCTTAGTCCTTAAGCTCACTTAGTTACTAAGTTTTCATCATTGCAAAGAATATTCTTTCCAAAATAATCATTGCCAAAGTTCCTTAGTTGTTAAACTTTCTTAGTGGCCAAGTATCACAATTTGTGCACATGGAGGAGTATGCACATGGGATGGAAAGATTCTCTTGTGACTCTTGCAAGTTCCACGATTCAGCATAAGTTTATGTCATAACAAGTTAGTAAGCTTCTAAGTGTAGTATAGTTATGACATAAAAATATCTCTTTGACTTTGTTTGACTTTTTGACTTTAATTGGGCTTTTGGGCCCTCTTGAATTATTTTTGTGAGACTTTTGCTAATTCCACCCTTTTTGTTTCTTTTTCATGTGACATGAGTCTTTGAAGAAAGAATGAATTCAAGAAAACTTTGCATTTTCGCTTGTTGTAATTCCAATTCATTCCACCTTAGAATTGTATGAATTTGGACATTGTATTCTTGAGAATCAATGGAACTTTGAATGTTGTAACATCTTGAATTTTGAATGAAGTCCACCTTGTAATTCATTTTGAAAATTGGAACTTTTTCATGTAAAGAACCCCATTTGTAAAAATGCTTGAATTTCCTTTTAGAATTCTTTGAATGAAATTGCTATTCAAACATGAAGTTTGAATATTCTTGAATGATTTTTTGAATTTAGAAATCCAATTCCCTTTGATATAGAAAATGGTGGGAAATCCTTCAAGTAGCATGAAGCTTTTTAGTCTTGAAATATATTCTTGTATCATGAACTTGAAAAATGTTTTGAATTTGAATCCAACATTCGATGGCCTTGAATAAATGATCTTGAATAATCACTTGAAATAATCTTTTCAACAAATATGCTAAAAAGATATTTTTCTTGCAAATGAATGAAATCTTGGTCACGGCTTCCCATGAATGATCTTGAGCCAATTTGTTTCAAATTCCAAATAATTCACATGAGCCAATTTTCTTCATTATGATGAATCCATAGGCCAAAAAGTCACGAAATAAATTTCAAACAATCCTCTTGAATCGCACAAAATGGAAAAGGGGCATTTAAATTGAAAACCTCCATGAGCATGAATTATTTTGCAAAGAATGAGCGAATGAATGAAATCTTGGTCACGGCTTCCAAACCGATCAAGAAACATTTTTGAAATTGACGTCAATGATGTGACATCTCAGGGGGGTCAAAAATTAGGGTATGACAGATGCCCCTATTTAAGTTTCTTTTATCCGGAGGGAGAGAGATTGATATCTCGATCTCTCCTGCGTGAAAGAGACTTAAATATCAAAGAATGCCCGAATTTTGGGGCGCTCCTGAGATGTTGTAATTGATAAAATCTTTACAGGAACTGATCCCGTTGTCGCACTTAGCGGGGGATGAGGAGACAAACTCTGATCCCGTTGTCGCACTTAGCGGGGGATGAGGAGACAAACTCCTGTAGGAATACGTTATGTGGATTCTGGTGAATGGATGGCAATGTAGGATGCGCAATCCATCTTCTTTAACTAAGTGTTGACACTTAGAAAAAGGCAAGAAACCTCCCCTTGTTTCGGATGTCTTCATCTCGAAACTGGTCTAAGTTGTGATTTTGGACAATATCTCAGATAAAGAGAAATTCTCCAAAGATTTGTTTCCTCATCAAACTTCTCATCAGCACTTGGAGATGAGATACCATTTGATGGTAATAAAGAAACTTCAAAGGTTTGTTTCCTCATCAAACTTCTTACCAGCACTTGGAGGTAAGATACCATTTGATGGTAATAAAGAAACTTCAAAGGTTTGTTTCCTCATCAAACTTTTTACCAGCACTTGCAGGTAAGATACCATTTGACGGTAAATAAAGAAACTTCACCATCCCTCCTTTCAACTTGACGTTTTTGAAGGATTGTCATATGGTCCCGCGCTCTTTTGAGGGGCTAATGACTTTGCTCGAAAGTGGATGAACTGTCTTCGGGAAGAAGACTACCATTCATCTGCTTATGCTGAGGAATCTGAACTATCTTCTGGACGAAGACTACCATTCATCTACTTATGCTGAGGAATCTGAACTATCTTCTGGACGAAGACTACCATTCAGTGACTCCGTTGGGGATCATTTGTAGATCCGCTGGGGAAATACCAAACTTCTGAGGAATTCAAAATGCGAAACAAACTATCTTATTTGAAGAAGATTGTCGAGCGTCGCTCTGCAGGAGATTCTCAATTGGGGAATTCCAAAAGTGAACAAACTATCTCTTTGAGGGAGACTACCATTTGTTGACTTGCTTGGGGAATTTGGGTATATGAACCTTCTTCATGAAGAAGAAAACCCTTTCACAACTTTGCAGGGGAATCTTGAGTATATGCCCAAGTAATTTGGGTATTAACACTATCAAAACCTGGCTCGACTATGCTAATTACGCAAATATGGTGTGAGACAAAATGCATGAATATTACGATGATTATGAAATGCAAAGTGAATGTGAATAGAATTGTCGCGGATGTAAAATCCTATGACTCGAATCTTGTTGATCAGAAGATGTCTTCTTCTTGTAGTTCGAACTCTGTTGGGGATACCTGGTTATCAGTTGTCCGCTGTCCGAAGTGAGTAATATGAATTGAAGTGAAGATCCGTCATCGGGAGATGTTCGCAAAGCGACCTCATGGGGAAATCTTGGTTCCCGGAGTCTCAACCGTTCTCGAAGTAGCTGTTTGCATTCTTCCTATTGTTTGTAAACCTTAGAAAGAAAATTTCACCTCTATATTTTTTTGCTTGAACTCTATTGTTGTCAAAATATGACGAGTTTTGTTGTTATTTTATAGTGTATGAATGTATAAATACAAAATTATGTTATCATTTATATGTGTATGTATGGCTCAATAAAATATTTGTAAAAAACCGAACCAACCGAACCGAACCAAACCGCATTAGTTTGGTTTGGTTTGGTTCGGATTTTTTTAAAAGCCAACCGAACCAAACCAAACCGCACTATTTTTTCTCTTGCGGTTCGGATAATTTTTTTCGTCAAAACCGCCCAAACCGCACCGCAAGCACCCCTATGTGAGGGTGAGGAGTCGGTCTCTCATATTTGAGTGTCTAGTTTTTGCAGGTGTGTGGAAGTCCATTTGTAAGTGGATTGGCGCACTTTCATCTCTACACAATGATGAGTGGAAGCATTTGGAACTGTTCGAGAACTTGATAAGTAGAGGTAGAAGGTCATCTGAGAAGCTTATCGCTATTTAGGCGACATGCATTTGGAGCATTTGAAAACATAGAAACAATAAAGCTTTTCAAAATGAGGATATTCATATATAAAAGATCGTGGAAGATGCGAAAAATGTCGGCTTAAAAGTGGCTAAGA